>NW_006408726.1:429228-437897 GCF_000296735.1 Chrysochloris asiatica
TTCTGAATGCCTCCAGGTAGATGTGATCAGGAAATGGGCTTCCCTTTTCACTCTTCTTCCTGAGAAGTTTCAAGATACCACTGTTGGTTGTTTTGATGTAATTTAGGATTTAATTTTCAGCTGATTTCCTCTTTTGTCTGCTTGTCCCACTCCACAATCTCCGTTCAGGCCTTTTTTCTAGTTGGAAACAGTTCAGGGCCGGCTGTGGCCATTTGGTTTTAGTTTGAAATGGTCTCTTTAAATTTCGAGGAGATCTGTGCGCATGTGTAGTAGAACCCTCTGAGGGTGGGGCTGGGGTGCCCACTAGCTCAGGTACTCTTATAGTCACCAGAATGGAAGTGCACAGACAGCAAGGGACCAATGAACAGATACCAAAAGAAAAGAATGTCCACACCTTTGTCTCAGCGGTTTTCCAGTCATCTGTGGCTGCTCTGATCTTTTCCCCACTTGATCTCACCCAAGATGGCGGCTCCTGGAGCAGCCGAGTGACCAGACTAGAAAGCAATAGATTTCTTGCTTCTGCCACAAATTCCTCCACCTCTGAGCCTTCCAACCTTGTAAATATTCCTTTATATGTGTTTCAGAGTTCTGGGACTATCCCCTGGGCCTGCTTGGTTGGGTAATCTGTGTTATTGTTGGCGGAGCTCTTTACTACACTTCCACTTGATCCACCATCTTGTTTGTGCTTTATTGGTCATTTTGAATCTAGCAGTTGTATAGCTTACTATGGTAGGAATGACAAAATAAAGAAAAATGGTGTTCACGTTCTTCATCAATAAAGAACACTTCAAGATCCATCTTGAAGTATAATGCTGTCTGTTATAGAATAATATCCATGTGTCTGCAAAGACCACTTCATACCACTAGTATTCAAATGTATGCACCAACCACTAAAACTTGTGATGATAAAATTGAAGAATACTATCAAATTTTTCAGTCTGAAATTGATCAAGTGTGTAATCAAGATGTATTGCTAGTAACTGATGATTGGAAGCAGAGCCTGGAAACAAGGAAGGCCCATCAATTGGAAAATATGGCCTTGGTGATAGAAATGATGCTGGAGATACCATGAAAGAATTTAGATAGACCAATTACTTCTTCATTACAAATACCTCTTTATGCAACATAAAAGACGACTGCATACATGGACCTCACTAGATGGAATTCACAGAAATTGAATTGATTTGATTTGTGGGAAGATATGGCAGAAAAGTTCCATATCATCAGCCAAAACAAAGCCAGGGGCAGACTATAGAACAGACCATCAATAGCTCATATTCAACTTCAGTCTGAATCTGAAGAAAATGAAAACAAGTCCATGAAAGCGAAAATATGACCTTGAACATATCCCACCTGAATTTAGAAATCATCTCAACAATAGATTTAATGTATTATACCCCAGTGATCAAAGACCAGAAGTTTTGTGGAATTATATCAAGAGCATCATACAGGAAGAAAGCAATAGGTCATTATTAAGAAGGCAAGAAAAAAGGAAAAGACCAAAATGGATGTCAAAAGAGACCAGGGTAGAGATGCTAAAGCAAATGGAAGAAATGAGAAGGTAAAATAACTGAACATAAAATTTCAAAGTTCAGCTTGAGAAAACAAAGTCAAGTATTATAATGAAATGTGCAAAGATGAGGATTTAGAAAACTAAAAGTGAAGAAAATGCTCAGTATTTATCACACTGAAAGCACTGAAGAAAAAAATTCCAGGCTAGATTTATAATATTGAAGGGTTGTAGCGTAGTGGTTAAGAATCGGGCTGCGAACCTTAAGGTCAGCGGTTCACAACTACCAGCCGCTCCGCGGGAGAAAGATGAGGCTTTCTACTCCCGTAAGGATTTACACCCTCGGAAACCCTGTACAGGATCGCTATGGGTCGGAACCGACTCGACGGCACTTAACAACAACAACAACAACAATGTGCAAACTATTGGAAGATGTAGAAAGCATTAAAAGAAGAGTAAGGAATACACAGAGTAAGTGTACAAAAAATAATTGATTGATGTTCAACCATTCCATAAGATAACATGTGATTGAGAGCCACTGATAATTAGGGAAGAAGTTCAAGGTACACTGAAGGCAATGGCAAAGAACAAGGCTCTGGGAATTGATGGAATACAAATGAAAATATTTCAACAAACTTATGCAGCATGGGAGACACTCACTCATCTATGCCAAGAAATTTTGAAGATAGCTACCTGGCCAGCTGAGTAGAATAGATGCATATTTATGCCCATTCCAAGGAGATATGTCACAATGAAATCAGGAAATAAACGGACTATATAATTAATATCCCTTGCAAGTAAAATTTTGTTAAAGATAATCCAAAAACAGCTTACATCAGAACATTGACAGGAAACAATCAGAGGTTCAAACCAGATTTAGAGGAGGATGTGGAACAAGGATATAATTGCTTACGTCAGATGGATCTAAGCTCAAAGTAGAGAATGCCATAAGGGTGTTTATCTATGCTTTGTTGACTATGCAAAATCTTTCAACTGTGTTTATCATGACAAGCTATAGACAACATTGTAGAGATTGAACATTCTGGAACATGTAATTATGCTCATAAGGAACCTATACATAGACCAAGAGGCAGTAGTTTGAACAGAAAAATGGGATGCTGAATGGTTTAAAATCAGGAAAGGTATGCTCCAGGGTTTTATTCTTTCACTATACTTGTTTAACCTGTATGCTGAGAAAATGACCCAAAAAGCTGGATTATATGAAGAAGAATGTGGTTATCAGTATTGGAGGAAAACTCATTAACAACCTGTAATATGCACATGATACAACCTTGCTGCTGAAAGCAAAGAGGACTTAAAATACTTATTGATGAAGATCAAAGACCGCAGACTTCGGTATGGATTATACCTCAATGTAAAGAAAGCAAAAATCCTCACCACTGGACCTATAACTGTTGTTAAGTGGTGTTGAGTTTGTTCCAATCCATAGCAACCCTTTCTAGGGTTTTCCAGGAGCAGGTGGTGGATTTGAACTTTTGACTTTTTGGTTCACACTGACCTTGCAGTCCAGAGCATTAACCTGTAGTGCCAAACCAGGACTCCCATTATGATAGCCAATGGCTAGGTTGCTGATACGTATCAACCTAGTACACTAAAGGAGAGTATCTGAAGAATCTTTCATTCCAGTTAGAATTTTGAGCAACTGCATCCATAAGCAAAAGTTCACTTCATCAAATTGTAGCAATTGACACTTGCTCAGAGTATCAGACATCTTTATCTTCACCTGTCAGGGTTCTGGTCACAACTCAGCCCTAGTCATCCAAACTAGGTCAAATGGGTGCTAACTGCAAGTTTTGGAATTCATACACACCTCTCTACACTTCAAACCAGCTGGCCTTGTCACTGCTGACTCCATGTGGCTATATCAGTGCCTGGGGGCCCTAGGAGTTCACACAACAACCTGAACTTCATACCAGCCAGCTCTTCCACTTCTTTCATCTCAAGATCAACAGATGTACATAGAATGTTTCCAACTCACACTGTGTCTTCATTGCTCCATTTCCCCCAATTCCAGTTACAAGTAAACCCAGGTAGTTACCAGTGAGCATACATCTCACTGTTTCCCTTTAACTTTCAGTCCTTAAATGGGTTTTCTTTGATGAGCACAGACTTTCCTGGCCTTGATGCCTTCTGGGCAAACAACTTGCTGAAGGAAGCTTTTTTCTTTTTCTTTTTGGAAACATTCCACTTTTTTCTCTGCTTTCTTTCACTCTTGAATCTCCTGTTGTCCCAGTAGTTCTAAGTTGATCTCCCTGACTTTTCAAATGCAAATACACCAACTTTGAAGGTTCAGGAAGGGACTCAGGATTCCACTGAAGGCCCCACTGAAGGCTAAACAAGAAGGCTTTGACTATAGGGCAAATTCTGACTCCCCCTTTTAGTAAATCCAATCAATTAAAGGTTGAAAACAGGCTTACAAGCTCTCTGTGATCATAATTCCCAATATATACTTCCCTCATCTGGGTAAATCTATTTTACAATTGTAGGCAGAAGAAACCAACATTCATAAGACAATAAAACATATAAAATTTTTAAAACACTTAAGTTTAATCTTTCTTTATCCCTTGGACTAACCCCATTCATATGCATATGGCCAATAAATAACATCATGATGAATGGAGAAGGAATTAAAGTTGTGAAAAACTTCATTTTGCTTGGACCCACTATAAAAACTCATGAAAACAGCATTTAAGAAACAAAGAACATATTGCAAATCTGATACACAAAGCTCTTTAAAGTCTTCAAGAACAAAGATGCCTTTTTGAGCACAGTGGTGTGCCTGATCCAAGTCACGGTACTTTCACCTTATGTGCATGTGAAAGTTGGACAGTGAATACGAAAGACTATAGAAGAATTGATGCATTTGAGTTATATTGGAGATAGTATTAAAAATACCATGGACTGCTAAAAAGGCAAACAAATATGTGTGGGAAGAAGTATTTCCAGAATGCTCCTTGTTGTTGTTGTTAAGTGCCATTGAGTCAGTTCCAACCCATAATGACCCTGTGTAGGGTTTCTGAGGAGTGGCTGATGAGTCTAAACTGCTGATCTTGCAGTTCAAACCAACTTTGCAGTTCAGCGCATTAACCCACAGTGCCACACTAGGACTTTGAATGCACTTTAGAAGCCAGGATAATGAGACTTTGTCTTTCAAACTTTAGACATATTATCAGGAGATATGGAGAAGGAGAAGGAGATCATGTTTGGAAAAGTAGAGGGTCAACAAAAAGAGAAAGACCCCCAGGGAGATGGATTAGCACAGTAGCCACAACAATGGTCTCAAGAACAATTGTGAGGATTGGGTAGGACTGAGCAACGTTCTGATCTGTTGTACAAAAGGTCACTATAAGTCAGTACAATTCAATGGCACCTAACAACACCAACTATGAAAGTCATTTATTTCAAAGTACTCAAAATTGTTCAGTCTAATCTGAACATTTTTCCTGGATGTCGTACAAAAGATATTTCAGGGCACCACTAAAAATATGATCCTGTGGCTGTATATTAGCACTCAAGGGTTGTTAATAGCACAAGTTTAGCCTTGTTGCTCTTTCAGGTAAGGTCAGTTAAGAGTTCTGGGTTTGCTTACTCAGAGCTTAAACTTAACTACCTGAATTTTTTTCTAGCTGGTTTCTCCTGCAAGCTAGCTTGGCAAGCTAGGCAAATGCACTGAGTATCTATTCTTCCTTCATTATCTTTGAGTATCCCCTTGACCATTTATGGGTGTGACATGAAGTCTATTAGGGACAATTAAAATGGGGACCTTAGAAAAGAACTGGTTTATGTTCTGATATATTTGTTTGAATATATCACATACAAATGGGATTCAAAATGTTCATGGAAAAATCCCATTATCTTTTAATTCTATTTTTCCATATAAAAGTTATAAATAATGTAAACCTATACAGGTTCGCTATGGGTCAGAACTGACTCAATGACATTTGGCAACAACAACAACAATAGGCGTTTTAAGGAGCTCTGGTAGCATAGTGGTTACAAGTTGGGCTGGCAACCTCAAGGTCAGCAGTTCAAAACGACCAGCTGTTCCTCAGGAGAAAGATGAGGTATTCTGCTCCCATAAAGATTAGCAGCCTTGGAAACCCTGTGCAGGGTCACTATGAGTCAGAACCGACTCCACGCTACTTAACAACAACAACATAAGCATTTTAGTAATTGCATCAAAACTGTGATTCACTTGTGTAGCCTCTGTTGTTGTTGTTAAGCGCCGTTGAGTCAGTTCCGACCCATAGCGACCCTGTACAGGGTTGATAGTGTAAAACCATACCTGTGGTCATCAAATTGATTCCAACGTATAGTAACCATATAAAACAGAATAGAAACTGCCCTATAGGGTTTTCAAGACTGTAAATCTTTACAGAAACAGACAACTACATCTTTATTCTTTGGAGCAACTGATAGATTTATATCTCCAACCTTTAGGTAAGCAGGTGAGCACATAATCACTGTGCTACCAGGGCTCCCTAGAGATGTTGCAGTATACGAGAAATTAAGGTAGAGGTTGACAACAGAGGAATACAAACAAAAAGGTCAATATGATGCCTCTTTCTTGATTATAGCTTCCTGCTTTTTCATTGATTATAAACACAAATATACAATGACTATTGGAATTAATGTTTTATACTTTTTCACATTTAGAGAGTTTAGATTTTCTGTAGATACTTTCTAGCTCTTCTGTATTTAAATTAAATTCTGATCTCTCATCGTCTTCATGCAATATAACTTTAATAAGAATGGTTGGAGAAACAGCTACTATCAATTATATGGTACATCACTCATGCTATGTCTAAATTATTTTTCTTGCTTTCATAAGCCTAACAATGTTTCCCACTATCTGTGTCCATGGTATACTGACATCCCAAATTTGGAAATTAATGTGATAAGAGAAACACATGAAAATAAAAATAATTATAAATGTTTTCCTCTCCAATATATAACATATTTCTTGAATATGTATATCTGTGTGTATATGTAAAAATAGACTTAAACACAGTATATTCAGTCTAATTTTTGTTGTTGTTCTTCTTTAGACTAAAGAATTATGAGCAAGATTCAAAGTGAATATATCCAGGAGAGACTCTACATAGAAATTCACTGGTGGAGAAAATCCAATACAGACCTATCCCAAAGTCAATACAATCAGGAAAAATTTTTGATATCTTCAGATTGAAAAGAAGCAGAAGGAAAAAAATAGAGAAGAGAAATGTGCATCAGAGAAAATATCAAATCAAACTTCCAATTTTGTCCTGCAATTAAAATTGGGGTATAACATTAAATTACAGTTCCAAACTGGGCTTTTATATTCGTGAATTGCTGTTAAACAAAAGACCTGCAGGTTAGACTGCAAATTGGTTGACTGAAAGTTATCTGAAAGTAATGTGGTCATTATAGCTACATTGAAAGAAAATTGCTTTCTGATAATTTCATTGAAATAATTAGCTATTTGTTCAAAATATACGAGAGCAAGTCAAAACTTACATGCACTCAGGTTATGTTAAAATGCTATTCCATGTCCATGGCTGATGACAACATTGAACATGCATGTGAAATGATTCTGTCAAATAGACAAGTGATAAGGGATTATGTGGCAAATCATTTGCAAATCAGCCATGGCTCTTCCTATTAAATAATCCATGACAAACTTGGGTTTCAAAAACTTTGTGCAAGATGGGTACTGAAACAACTCACTGAAGAGCATAAGTGGTAGTGTTTGGACATCTGCAAACAAAATTTGTGCTGATACTCAAAGGGAGTTTCTTTAAAAAAAAAGTTGCTGATGATGAGACTTGAATTCATCACTATGAGCCCAAGAGTAAACAGCAGAGTATGGAATGGAAACATCCTCAATTGCAGACCAAAAAAAAAAAATCAAAAGTCAACAAAAAATGGATGCTTACAGTTTTCTGGGATTCTAAAGGGCCATGTTAAGGGCTAGTCTTTAAATGTTTTTCATGGTGTCCTCCAACTTTCACTTCTGCCCTGGCACCTGAGACCCAGATGGTATCAACAATAAGGAAAGTGGCCTCAGTCCTAAGCTTTGCTTAGAACAGAACAACCCCTGGGAGGTTTTCAGTTCCATCTAAATGTGATGTGAGCAAGAATTATATCTTTAATGATTTTATAAAAATATGTTTGACTATGGTAGTAACAAAACAGTTCCCCTTGAATCATATGGAATCATAGTGGTTCTTCAGTGGCTGCAATTTCAAAACTGTATCACCAGGCCTTCCTTCTGAGGTTCTTCTGGGTGAACTCAAATCCCCAAGCTTTCAGTTAGCAGCTGAGTGGGTTAAACATTTATATCACCCACAGACTTCTCTGTTATACTTGGTGTTGTTAAGTGCTACTGAGTCAGTTCCCACTCCTAACAACCCTTTGTAGGGTTTCTGAGGCTTTTTAAATCTCTACATGAGCAGAAAGTTTTGGAGTGGCCAGTGGGCTTGGAATGCTGACCTGGTGGCTCACAGTGCATTGCATATCCTGTGGAGTTACAGTGCTTCTGTTATAGTGGTGGTAGTAGTAGTGAAGTGTTGTCAAATTGGTTCTAACTCTTAGCAACACTGTAAAAGGTTTCCAAGGCAGTAAATTTTTATGGGAGTAGAAAGCCTCATCTTTCTCACATGGATCAGCTGATAGATTCAAACTACTGACCTTGTGGTTAGCAATCCAACTTGTTACCACTATGCTACCAGATCGCCTCCATTTATAGTTTTCATTGTTGTTAAGAGTCATCTAGTTGATTCCAACACATAATGGCCATGTGTAGAGTTTCTGAGTAGTGGCTGATGGGTTTGAACAACCTTCCAGTGCTTTATCCTACAGGGCAGCAATACATATTATAACTATTATAGCTGTTGCTGTTGTTGATAAGTGTCATCGAGTCAGTAAACAGAAGGAAACACTGCCTGGTCCTATGCTAACCACACAATTGTGTCCAATGCTGGTGCCACTGTGCCAATCATGGCCTTATTAGCAAAAAATACAGACTCATACTAATAAATCAAATGCTTACAAGTAATGACAGAAAATATATTGCTGAGAAAAACATGGATGCTGATCGAAAGTGTTTAATAATTATAACACATAAAACACTTACATACATACATACATATATATAAAG
>NW_006408726.1:441219-465667 GCF_000296735.1 Chrysochloris asiatica
TTTTTTATTAGGTGCTGTTGTATCTGACTTATAGAGTCTGACTTATAGAGTCTGACTTATATTCTGACTTATAGAAATCCCATGTGACAGATTCTAACTTCCTCATAAAATGTTCTTCACTATAATGTTTATGGGAACAGATTGCCAGGTCTTTCTACTGAGGTACAATTGTATGGGCTCTAACCCACAATCTTTCAGTTAGCAGCTGAGTGCTTAACCACTTACACCACCAGGGCTCTTTCAAAACTAATATATAATGTAAAACAAAATAGTGTTGCTGATATTAATTTGTAATCACTCCAATTTCAATCCCACATATGAAATGGCAGAGGACTCAGTTGGCCTCATTTTAATTCCTTGAGTACCATTATGTTGTTTCTACAGTTGGCTCTTGAACAACTTAGGTTTGAACCGCATAGATTCACATACACGCAATTTTATTTTTAAACTCCTTGTGACTCTAATCCTCACTGTGTGAGAAATTCATCTCTCTGTTAAATTGAATATTGCAGTAAAATTAATCTATTGCAGTTCTCATATATTTTTTATTGTGAAGTACCTGGAATTTACTTGATATGGCTTTTCTATTCAATGTCTTCTTAATGTCCACAAAGTGTTTGGGTTGTTGTTGCTAAGTGCTATCCTTTTGGTTTTGTCTCATAGAGATCCCGTATAGGTTTACTGAGAAGCAGCTGGTAAGTTTGAAGTGCTAACCTTGTGGTTCACAGTCCATTGCTGATCCTACAGTGCCATACCAGGAGTCCAAGAGATTGGGTGGGACCATGCAAATAAGGTGTATGGGACTGTACATCTAGGATTTGTTAAATTTGCATTATAGGTAGGTTTAAAAGGAGCCATCTCAGAAGCAGGAATGAAGATACCAGAACTATCAAGAAGGAAGAGCATGAGTAGAGCATGAAATCCCTACCTAGAAACACAAGGATAACAAAGGCAATGGCAGAGGGGGTGGCATAGAGAGACAGAACAGCTGAGATCTAGGTCCATGGATTGATTAAAGCTGAATGCCTATGAGCAGAATGTGCCCTTTGGGCATTCACAGACTGGCTGAAATCATTTCATAACACTTGCCTGAGCAGAACAGAGGCCAACGGGCCACAATGCTGAAACGCCAAACACTAGAGTGATGCATGCTTGCAATATGGCCAACAAAAGGCTTTCCTGACAGGAGAACTGCTATGTCCTGAGTTTTTTTTATTCTGAATTGTACCCCATTCTCTTCCCTAATAAGCCCCATAATTGTGAGTATTGTTATGAGTTTTGTGTGACCATTGCAATGGATTATCGTATCTAGATGTGAAGCAGAAAGTGCTGGGGGAGGGATGGTTGGTGTCAGAAAAGGGTAAAGAAGGTTGTAGGGTGACCTCCACTTCAAAGGAATCAGCCTTGGGATGATTTTGACTTTGATTCTTTTTCTCCCTTGTGAAGCCATGAGAAGTCAGACATGGCTCCCACATGGTTTTTGTATTGTGTTTAGTAAAATAACCATAAATAATGACTATCCCATGGAACCTATACAAAGTGCCACTAGTGATGCTTGATGCTTCACCTAAGAAGCAGTGAAATGTCATGACATTACAAGAGTCAGTTGAATTGCTTGATACATGCTATCCATTGAAATCTGCAGCTGCAGTTGCCCATCATTTCAAAACAGATGCATCTAGTCTAAAGACTATTGTAAAAAAAGAAAAGAAAATCTGCGAGGCTCTCACTGCACTTACGTCAGCAGGTGTAAAATCCTTGCACTTTTTGTGAAATACCTTTTTATCTTGTAGTGAAAATTCAGCTTTTATGTAGATGCAGCATATTGTTGTTGTTGTTAGGTGCCATTGAGTTGTTACCAACTCATAGTGACCCTATGCACAACAGAAAAAAACACTGCCTGGTTCTGGTCCAACCTCACTATTGTTGCCACGCTTGAGTCCACTGATGCTGCTGCTTGGCCAATCCATCTCGCTGGAGGTCTTCCTCTTTTTCTCTGACATTACCAAACATGATAATCTTTCTCCAGCGACTGGTCCCTCCTGACAATATGTCTGAAGTATGAGAGATGAAGTGTGGTCATCTTGGCCTCCAAGGAGCACTCTGGCTGCATTTCTTCCAACGCAGATCTGTTGGTTCTTTTGGCAGACCATGGCACTTTCAATATTCTCTTTCAACACCATAACTCAAAAGCATCAATTCTATGGTCTTCCTTATTCACTGTCCAGCGTTCACATGCATATGAAGTTATTGAAAATATCTAGGCTTGGGTCAGGTGCACCAGTGTCCTTAGACTGACATCTTTGTTCTTCAACACTTTAAAATCTTGTGCAGGAGATTTGTCTAATGCAATACGTCATTTAATTTCTTGACTGTATATGTTGTTGTTATTATTATGTGCCATCAAGTTGATACCAACTCATAGCGACCTTATGCACAGCAGAACAAAACACTGCCCTATCTTGGGCCAACCTCACTATTATTGCCACGCTCGAGTCCATCGATGCTGCTATTTGGCCAATCCATCTTGTTGGGGGTCTTCCTTTTTTTCTCTGACCCTCCACCTTACCAAACATGATATTTTTCTCCAGTGACTGGTCCCTCCTGACAATATGTCTGAAGTATGAGAGATGAACTTTGGCCATCCTTGCCTCCAAGGAGCACTCTGGCTGCACTTCTTCCAACACGGATCTGTTGGTTCTTTTGGGAGTCTATGGTACTTTCAATATTCTTCACCAACATCATAACTCAAATGCATCAATTCTCCTATGGTCTTCCTTATTTACTGTCCAGCTTTCACATGCATATGAGGTTATTGAAAATACCATGGCTTGGGTCAGGCGCACCTTAGTCTTCAAGCTGACATCTTTGTTCTTCAACACTTTGAAAAGGTCTTGTGCAGCAGATTTGCCTAATGTAATACGTCATTTGATTACTTGACTGCTGCTTCCATTGCTGCTTCCATGAGTGTTGATAGTTGATCCAAGAAGAATAAAGTCCTTGACAACTTCAATCTTTTCTCTGTTGTTAAGAATGGTGTTTATTGGTCCAGTGGTGAGGATTTTTGTTTTCTTTACATTGAGATATAATCCATACCAAAGGCTGTGCTCTTTGATCTTCATCAGTAAATGTTTTAAGTTCTTTTCATTTTCAGTAAGCAAGGTTGTATCATCTGTGTATTGCAGGTTGTTAATGAGGCTTCCTACAAATCTGATGCCATGTTTTTCTTCATAGAACCCAGCTTCTCGGATTATTTGCTCAGCATACAGCATGAATAAGTATGGTAAAAGAATACAACCCTGTCGCACACCTATCTTATTTTTAAAACATTCAGTGTTCTCATGTTCTGTTTGAACAACTGGCTTCTTGATCCATGGATAGATTCCTCATGAGCACAATTAAGAGCTCTCGAATACTCATACTTTGCAATGTTGTCCATAGCTTTCATGACCCACACAATCAAAAGCCTTTGCATAGTCAATAAAGCACAGGTAAGCATCTTTCTGATATTATCTGCTTTCAGCCAAGATCCATTAGACATCATAGTACATATAAAATGTGTATCAACTGACTGTTATCAGTAAGGTAAACAGTTGTTGTTGTTGTTAGGTGCCATTGAGTCAGTACTGACCCTTAGCAACATTACGCACAGCAGAACAAAACACTGCCTGAACCTGGGCCAACCTCACCACTGTTGCCACTCTTAGAATTTAAATTTTGCTCTTCCTAGAAAGGACTGTTGATTCTCATCCCTGAAATTTACTCTGATTGAAATGAGTGATATTTATTGCAATATATTATATGGTTCAATATCAACATTATGTAGTATTTTGAGCTCTTGGCATGGACTCTGTATCTTGCTGTATCTTTTTATACTCAGATGAACTATGTTACTTTGTTAAAGAAGTGAAAACACTCTCTTGGGTTCTGAGATAACAGATCCTATATGTTTCTTACATAAGCATGTATGCTCTCTCTCATTTGGTCAGATTTATTTTTGTATGCCACAACATCTTAGAGGGACTCAGATACTGGTTATGGAAACTGAATTTGAAAGCACACTGAATTGTAACAAGCTCTAGTTAAAATTGAGCTACCACTCTCCTTTATAAGATAACTGATATTTGAATTTGTGCCACTTCTTCTTGGAGTCCTCGGTGTTGCTGTGTGTTAATTCATTGGACTGAAACATTGGTGTGAGCCACAAGGTTGGTAGTTCAAGCTCACCAGCTTGAACCATAACCAGGGTTGCTATGGGTCAGAACTGACTTGAAGGCAAATAACAAACCCTTCTTCTTAGGGATCATTACTTCATTCTTGCTTAAAGCACATAGGTTTCCCTCACCCAGCCATCACTTTCAAAGTGCTTCACCAAAGAGTCGGGGAGCTCTGGTAGCATAGTGGATTACAAGTTGGATTGCTAACTACAAAGTCTGCAGTTCAAATCTACCAGCTACTCTGTGGGAGAAAGGTAAGGCTTTGTGCTCCTGCTAAGATTTACAGCCTCAGAGACCCTATACAAGTTTGCTATGAGTCAGAACTGACTTAATGGCACATAAACACCGCTACCACCAGAGAGCTGGTACTTGACTTAGATGCTACTCCTAGATTCCCTGCTGTGCCTATTTTAATTGTTTTTCCTGGTTTTTAATGGAAAGTTAATAAAGAATATATTTTGAGCAAAATTGCTGGAAGACCCTCTTGGACTTAGCTTTTCCAAGAGCAATTCATAATTCAATTTTACTCCTTTTATTGTGAATGTGAAGTTGAATGTCTTTGTGGAATTTTATGCTATAATAATATATGGCTCAGCCTTGGCTCTACAGATGAAGAGCATAAACAAATCTATTCAGCTTTCTCACAAAGTGTCCTTGAGCTATTTTTTAAGGTAAATCGAAACAACAGGGCCAATCTCTGTAGCCTTGCCACTTTGACTGCACATATGATCTGCAGACAGAATGTGATCTTACCCCTGAATAGGCAATACTGAACACTACTGCACCACAAGCTGCTGTAGCTTCCCAACTTTATTACCTTACATTAGCATATGTCTGCACTGATAGCAATTGATTGGATGAAGTTGTAGAATCATTATTTCAGTGGGGCATCATGATTTTTTTTTTTTTTTTTCCTCTATTTGAGCCAAGGTATGGCAGGAAGCAGCTATAAATAAGCATGCTTAAAGAATTTTCTATTTTTATTTTTAAAAGAAATTTTTATTTTTAGATCTATACCAAAGTTGAAACTCTGAGCTTCATTTATAACATGAATGTAGACTTTGGCTATCACACCCCCAGTTGAAATTTAGACAGGCAAATACTTTAGGAAACAGTGAAAAAGTTAAGTGTGAAAGAGAAGTAGACTCTATAGTGATCATTTTTACACATCGAATCATTTTCCCCCAGGCTAACCTGCATACATTAGCAAACTAACTAGCTCTACCTATTAAGTGAAATGAGTGCCAAAAGGGAAAGCAGGAACATGTCAATGAGAATATGGAGATTTAAAAGGAGAGGATCAGGTCTCATAAAGGGAATAATTGCTAGTTGTTTGCTTTTCCATTCATGCCATAAGATTATTATCAAGGCAAAGCTTAGAGGAATTCCTAAATTAAGCAAGAATTGATAGGAATATATATATTGAGTATTGCAAGTCTCTATGTTTACATTACATTTTGTTTAGTGCAGTCTGAATTAAACCTGGAAGTCAATGACCTTAGATTTTTTTTCTATTCCTATGAGTGAAAGGGAATCCTGATGTGGTGTTGTGGGTAAATGTGCTGGGCTGCAAAAGTTGGTTTGAACTGCAAGGTCAGAGATCCAAGCTTGCCAGCCACTCCTAGGAAACCCTATACAGGGTCTCTATGGGTTGGAACCGACTCGGCACTTCAAAGCAACAATGAGTGAAAGGGATAATTTAGTATATTATGAAGGAGTTATTATTTTTAATGCAATTAATCTGTCGCTGGAAGCAATGTTGTTACAGATGATAGGGAGTTGCATCTCCTATTTGTAATATTAGCAATGAGACAGGAAAAAGTACTGACTATAGCCAAATGGAATGAGGAGATAAAAAAATACCATTGTAACACAAGAAAAGATTCCTAAGAAAATTAACGTGTCCCAAAAAGCTGCTGCTACTTATGATTCAACATGCTTTGAAAAAAAAAAACAAAAAAAAAAACGGAAGCAAATGAGGAGCAAGAAGGTAAGAAACATGAAGAATACTGGTTAGGTATTTAATAGGTTATTCCTATATTGGAATTAGTCTAGCATTTTGTTTGTTTGTTTTATCCTTTCTTCATAATTAAACTGATATTGTGTTTTCTCATGGATGTTTATCAAAGTTAAAGGGCCATTTTCAGTATATCATATCTTTGACTTTTTGTCTTATACTGCACAAGGAATTCATTCACAAATCTCATTGGATTTCCACTGGAATATTTCCAAAGTATAATCAGTTCTCAAAACTCCACTACTACGGCCATGTTTATCATTATCTTTCTCTTGGGTTATTTAATTGCTTCTTAACAGATCTCCTTTTTTAAAATTCCCAACATGATTATCATCAGAGGAGCCAGAATTACCTTTCAAAAAATGCAAACTGGAAGCACTTACTGATGAAGATAAAAGAATACAGTCTTCAGTATAGACTAAAGCTAAATTTAAAGAGAGTAAAAATTCTCACAACTAGATCAATACACAACATCATGACTAACAGAGAAAAGATTGAAGAAGTCAAGGAATTCACTTAACTTAGATTCACAATCAATGCTCCTGGAAGTAGCAATCAAGATATCAAATGAAGCATTGCATTAGACAAATCTGCTGCAAAAGTACCCTAGAGCATGAAAAAGCCTATGATGTCACTTTGCAGTGTCCCTGACCCAAGCCACAGTATTTTTAATAGCCTCTTATCAATATGTGTGGTGCTGTGGCTAATGTGTCAGACTGCAAAGTCATTTGAACTGCAAGGTTGGTGGTTTAAGCTCACCAGCTGCTCCTTGGAAACCCTATACAGGGTAGCTATGGGTCAGAATCGATTAAACGGCATTTAACAACAACAACATATGAATATAAAAGCTGGAAAATGAATAATGTAGACCAAAAGAGAATTGACATATTTGAATCATGAAAATTGAATATGCTATAGGCTGCTGGAAGAACAAACACATCTGTCTTGGACAAAGTACTACCAGAATAAGCCTTAGAAGAAAGAATTGGAAGACTTTATCTCTTGTTTTTGGAGCTCTGGTAACATAGTGATTACGAATCAGGCTGCGAACCACAAGGTCAGCAGTTCGAAACTACCAGCTGTTCCTCAGGAGAAAGATGAGACCTTCTACTCCCATAAAGATTTACTGCCTCGGAAACCCTATACTGCGTCGCTATGAGTCGGAACTGACTCTATGGCACATAACCACCACCACCACCATCTCTTGTTTTTTGCCTAGGTTATCAGGAAAGAGCCGACCCTGTAAAAGGACATCATGCTTGATAAAGTAGAGGGTCAGTGAAATAGAGGAAGACCCCCAAGGAAATGGATTGATACAGTGCTTTAAACAATGGGCTCAAACATAACAATTGTGAGTTCATAAGTGCCATTTTTCCAACTCATAGTGACCCTATATAGCATTTTCAAGGAATGAATGCTTTGTTTGAACTGCAGATCTTATAGTTAACAGTCCACTGTTTATCCTATAGTGTCACACCTGGACTGCACGCAACCTATTCTCTAGGATAAATAAAAACAATGACCATTAGTTTTGATACCAAGCATGAGCCAGACATGTTTAATGTAAGACCCTCCAAAGGATTTCCAACTCAAAGATTAAATGTATGATTCTTTTCCTTGTGGACACAGCATACAGGAGCTGCCCCTTTTGATCTCTCTGACTTTGCCTCCATTCACTCTTCTCCTTGCTCCCTATGCTTCAGCCACATTGACCTTATTATTCCGTCTCATCATCTCATCATATTCTTCACACTCTCTTCCAAGAGAGTTGAGATAACTTGTGTTATCACACTTCATTTAGGTCTCTATTCAAATCCATCTTCTAGGAGAGACTACCCCTGTTCACCTTGAACATAAACGTTGTTACCCTTCCAGGTCACTTAGAAATTGATTAATCGGTAAGCAATAGAGTAAGCCTTTTCATATGGATCTTTCTAAAATTCAAAACACCTTCACATGGCAAGCACTAATCCAGTCAAAGTCTTATCTCTTTATAAGGATGATTTTTTGTTTTCTCTTTTCCTACCAATTTTTATTTTGTAACTGTGAAGTTATTCCTGCTCTTGACCTCTCACTAAAGAATTTCTGCTTTCTTCACTACCACAAACTAAGAGTTTCTAGTGTGAACTCGTGAAATCTTTCTATTTGAGAATGCTATTTCCTTATTCATATCTCCTACATTTAGCATTTGAATTCACTTTATTGAATGCAGTAGCTCTTTTCAATCACTCTGGTCCCTTACTAGATCAGATGATTATTGATGAAAAGTAACATGTATTATATTACACATATTACATATATATTTAACTTTCAATTGTGCCCAGAAATTGTCCTGGATTTAATGGTTGTACAGTAACATTACTTTAATTAGAAACTTTATGCAATAATATGAAAAAAATTTCAAAATACATTTAAAAATAGAAAATCACCAAATACAGAACAATGCATATAATTATATAACATGCTAACGATCGACATAAAGAAAAAAAGCTGACAAGATATATACTAGTATTTACTTGCATATGCATAAAAATATCCAGGTAAATAAAAATGAATATAAATGGATGATTACCCATTTGCTTAGTAGTAAAGTGGCTCCATATGATAAGCACCAGATATCAAGTTGTAAGTTCCTGGGTTCCAGTCCACTACCCGCTCCAGGGGAGAAAGATGAGGTTTTCTGCTCCCACAAAGATTTAAAAGCCTCAGAAATCCTGTACAGGGTTGCTATGGGTCGAAACTGACTTCATGGCACTTAACAACACAACCCATTTACATAGGGACAGATATGGGAAGAATTTTTTAATGAACTATTTTTGAATGTTTAACCATGATACTGTACTATGCTGTTGTTGTTGCTAAGTGCCATCGTGTCAGTTCAGATTCATAGAAACACTATATAGAGTTTCCTAGTAGTGGTTAGTGGGTTCGAATCACTGGCCTTGTGGTTAGCCATCTAGTGCTTATCATGCACAGCCACACCAAGACTTCTAAAATATGTTCAGGATCCAAATATATAGAAAATATATGAAATAAATTACTATAACTTGCTTTGTGAGTTGGAAATATAAATGAATGAAATATTTTGTTTTAAAATGCATACACTTTTATATGTTGGATCTTTTCAAAGTTACATAATATTTTTATTATAAAAATGACCTATCTTGTAAAAATGCATGTGAACATTTAAAAATTATAGGACAAAAATTTGAATATTATGAAATTTGAGTTTCTGTAGGTTTCTATATCCTAGATAGATTAACAAGTCATTATCTAATATATAGAATTTCCATTCATTGATTAATTTCTTTGTTTCAATGTTTTTATTGTCTATTGTTGCTTTGTCTCAAGTACTTTGGGTATTATATCAAGAGGGTCTAGTACCTGGAGAAAGATATCATGCTTGGTAAAGTGAAAAAAAGAAAGATTCTTAAGAGATGGATTGACACAGTGACTGCAACAATGGGCTCAAACACAGTAAGGATTGTGAGGAGGGCACAGGATCTGGCAGTGTTCTGTTCTGTTGTACGTAGTGTTGCTATGAATCAGAACAGACCAGACAGCACCTAACAAGCTAAGGATAACATTGCTGCTATAACAAATGTTCCCAAATTTAATGATTACAAGTATATAGAGGCACACATATGCACACACATCTTTTATTCTTTGGCCAACTCTATGCAAATGTCAAAATAGAATTGTGCCCCATTGGGCTTCAATGGCTGAATTTTCTTCTGAGACACCTTGAGGTGGACTTGTACCTCCAACTTTTTAGTTAGCAGTTGAGTGTGTTAATCATTTGCACTACCTAAGGACTTCAGTGACTAAAATCAACATACATCTATTATTTTATCCTTAGCTTGTACCCTCCCACCTCTTGCTCTAGTGGGTAAACTCCTTCCTACATGCCATTTCTGCTTTGGGTTTCCTGCTTATTCACCTGACACGTCTCATGAATGCAGTCAAATAAATTTTGTTGATTATAAGATAAGATCTCAGCTGATTAAGGTGTCAGGAGAGAAAGGATACTGTCCCCATCTCAAGATCTGTAACCTTAATCATATCTGAAGAGACCCTTCGGCTTTATAACAACATATTTGTAAGTTCTGGAGGTCAGCTTGTGGACATTTTGAGGAGTCATTATTCTGTCTACCATATTCATATAACTTTCTTGTGATCACCTGTAAACCCAATGCACCTGAGATATCCAAGAAAAGGTACTTTATATATGAAAAATAAAATGTGCCTTACCAAATAAAGTGATCATTATAAAAGACCATATAAACAGAATAAATTTTTTTGTAAATAAGGGTCTTTCATTTTTCATATCTGGTTTCTCTAGGTTTGTTAAGATGTAAAAAAAATATATATATATATGAGAACATTAATTAAGCATTAACAAATATAACACTAGCTCTGCCACTGAGCTACCATTATATTCATCTGTATCTGGTCTAAAGTGAAAACTACATTGTATGTGACAACTAGCTGAAAATAAGACAGAATTAATCAGATTTGTTGTTTTAAAAGAGCCTCCTTAAAAATATGCATTACAAGATGTTATCCTGCCTCTTAGAAATCTATTGTTTTAAAATTTTGAGAACTGAATTATTTTCTATTTTTTTTCTCTAATCATGTAAATCTCTTATAAATACTATGTCCAGGCTACCTCAATTTATTGCCATTAGCAAGTTACTAGATACATTGTTTTCTTCCACTATGAGATCATTAATTAAGATGTTTCTGGTAACTGAACACCTCCCCACCTCAATGTACCTCATTAAGAATCTCCTGACACCTGAGTACATGGGCCATTTATCAGTTCCAATTGTCCTTAGTCCCTCAGCCTACTTTGCTGAACATGAGAGCTCATAAAATTTGACTGTAATTAGAGTAGCAAGGCCAGGCCTTGAGATATTGTTGAAATTCACAACAGATTTCCAGAGAGACCATGATGGAGTTAACTAACCTCTTAATAAGAATTAGTCCATTGATTGCTTTGATTCAGGAATTTGTACCAGTGGTCTTCAGTCCACAGAACAAATGTCTGAGGAGTCAATGAAAATTGAGAGAGTGCTTGAGTTTGAAAAATATGTAGGTGATAAAATTGGCAGGATTTGAAAATGAAATCACTAACAAACATAAGAGGATGTACAAGTTATTATGTTCTATGTTCCAATTACTGTAAGGGTAGTTATACTAGGATTGGAGGAAGACTAGGATTGGAGGGAGACTCATTAACATATGCAGATAATACAACCTTGCTTGCTGAAAGTGAAGAGGACTTGAAACATTTACTGATGAAGATCAAAGAACACAGCCTTTGGTATGGGTTGTATCTCAATGTCAGGAAAACAAAAATCCTCACCATTGGACCAATAAACAACATTCTTATCAATGCAGAAAAGATTGAAGTTGTCAAGGACTTCATTCTTCTTGGATCAACTATCAACACTCATGGAAGCAGCAGTCAAGAGATCAGACGATGTATTGCATTGGGCAAACCTGCTGCACAGGTGGAGCTTTTTAAAGTGTTGTTGTTGTTAAGTGCCATCAAGTCATTTCAATATATATATATATTTTCCATATATGTGTGTGCGTGCAGCCAGAGTGCTCCTTGGAGGCCAGGATGGCTAACTTTGTCTCTCATAGTTTGGGCATGTTGTCAGAAGGGAACAGTCACTGGAGAAGGATGTCATGCTTGGTGAGATGGAAGGTCAAAGAAAAAGAGGAAGACCCCCCAACAAGGTGGATCAGCCAAGTGGCATCATTGATGGCATCAAGTGTGGCAGCAGTAGTGAGGTTGGCTCAGGATTGGACATTGTTTCATTCTGCTGTGCATGGGGTCACTATGAGTTGGTTCTGACTCAATGGCCCCTGACAACAACAACAACAACAACAACAACAACAACAACAACAACAACAACAACAACTATTCCTTTAGCACAGGGGTGGGAAATATACAACCTGCAGGTCCTATAAGGTCGGTGAAATCATATTAAATGTTTGATGAAATATAATGGGCTAATTTTTAAGTTGATGATTAGTATGGCCTGCAAATGATGCTGTAAATATCCAAATGGCCATTGGCAGAAGAAAAGTCCTCCATCTCTGCCTTAGAGGATACAGAAATGAGCATGATTTCTCATCTGTATGTGTTAATACAAGTAGTGAACAGATGTAACAAGTTCACTTTTGTACCTATGGTTGATATATTTCAGGAACTAAATGATGATTTCAGGAACTAAATGATGATGTCTAGTAGGCATCTGAGTAGCATGATGGCTTTGTGGGATAAGCACTAGATTTCAAACTACAAGGTTGGTGGTTCAAGCCACTTGCTGCTCCATGGGAGAAAAATGAGATTTTTCTGCTCCCTCAAAGATTTACACCTTGGGAAACAAACCTATACTGAGTCCCTATGTCTTGGAACCAACTCTGTTATAAATTATATAAAATGAAAATGGAAGACTGTGCTTGGTTGAAGCCTGAGGATCACAAAAGAAATAGCTAGAGATTCAGACCTATGAAGTAAGGGAAAAAGTGCTTCAACAGAAGGAGTTTTCATTAGCAGTATATATTCAAACATAATATATTGATACTGTTATTAAAGTCTGCTCTATAACTTTTACTCAACTCTGTATGTAGACAATGGGCATAATAAGAAGAGTGATGGCTCTGAAACTAGGGCAGGCATGAAACAGAATCATAACTTTATCCCTTTGAAAGTGCCATTAAGTAAGCTGAATAGCTTCTGTAAGCCTCAGTATATTTATATAAGATGTTGGAGAACAATGTATGTCCAAAGAATAGAGAAACTTACAGGTGATGGTTTATAAGTATAAATCAGAAAGTACCGCTACTTAAGTTCCAGTTCATATAAACATGATTTATCTGAAACCTGAGCAAAACATGTCTCTGCAAACAGTAAATGACTGCAGACACTTTCTCTTAATAATACACCTAAGTCTTAGGGTACCTTCAAAAAACGATGCCTATAGAAAACAATGGCTTCTATAGGGAACTGTTGGGCCAGTTCAATACAAGGCAGAAAGATCAACTCAGAAGTTGATGACCTCAGGAGAGTGTTCGGGGGAATTCCAAAAGAATAATCTTGATAGACTTTCTCAAAGGATATAGTACAATCATGGGGCTTATTATGAAGATGTTTTAAGAAAATAGAAAACTGAATTGTTAAAATAAACAAACAAGGCAAGGAAAGTCATGGCAAGGAATTGTTTTACATCATGGCAAAGTAGCTGCTTATTCTATGAGAGTAACAATGGCTATCCTATGAGAATTTTCCTAGGAAATCTTACCCTATCTTCTGCATCTTCATTTTCCCCCTTTTGATTTTTTTGTTGTTGTTGTTGTTGTTGGTCCCAAAATTCAAATACTTAAAAAGAACATGATTTATGTCTCCCAAGTGCTAAAACTGCTATTTTGATATGGTATTTATCAGAGTGCAGAATTCTTCAAGGTAGGAATGTTGTTGTTGTTGTTAAGTGCCGTCGAGTCGGTTCCGACCCATAGCGACCCTGTACAGGGTTTCCGAGGGTGTAGGGATAGAGAGATAGAAACTCTGCCTTCAGAAGTTTATAGACTTAGATGAAGGATTTGTTGAGAAACAATAGCTTCATATATCAGTATTGTTAGTAAAAGTTTCTGTAATTTTATAGCAATACTTTTTGACTTAATCTCATAGCTAATCAGCTAGTAGCATTCCAACTCAAATATAAAGTAAGGAAGGGGAAAGAAACTTGGTCCATTTTGCCAAGTACTTTATTCCCAGTTCCCACAACAGTAATTGTCATGTAGTAGATGTTCTGTAAAGTTTATTGAACTATTATGTAAAAGTTGCTCCCTTTATGGCCAGTAAGCAACATTTTATGGCTTGTGTAATTTGTTCTTCTTTTTTATTTTTTGTTCCAGCCTTCAATAGTAAAGGACAGTAAATAACATACAAATTGGTGAACAATAAACATCCCATCCCTGCCCACATGACAAACTGCAAACAAGAACATTTTCAGCAAAATTTCAAACAAGCTCAAGATGATGGGCCATGTTACACTGCCATGTGACTACAAAAAGCAGAAAATGGCTGTCAAGTAGCAATGAATACCTACTGAAGATCAACAGGCAGAATGATGAGACTGTTTAATTGGTATACATCCCAAAATAGTTCACAGAAATGAAATCGCCATATTAATACATAAATTTAATACATATTTGCAAAGCAGCAAAGTAAAAATGTCACCATACATTTTCAACCTGTATGCTGAGCAAATAATCCGAGAAGCTGGGTTATATGAAGAAAAATGTGGCATCAAGATTGGAAGAAAATTCATTAACAATCTGCGATATGCAGATGATACAACCTTGCTTGCTGAAAGTGAAGAGGACTTAAAATACTTACTGATGAGGAGCAAAGTCCATAGCCTTTGGTATGGGTTGTATTTCAATGTAAAGAAAATAAAAATCCTCACCACTGGACCAATAAACAACATTCTTATCAATGGGGAAAAGATTGAAATGGTCAAGGACTTCTTTCTTCTTGGATCAACTATCAACACTCATGGAAGCAGCAATGGAAGCAGCAGTCAAGAAATCAAATGATATATTGCATTAGGCAAATCTGCTGCTCAAGACCTTTTTAAATTGTTGAAGAGCAAAGATGACAGCTTGTACACTAAGGTATGCCTGACCCAAGCCATGGTATTTTCAATAACTTCATATGCATGTGAAAGTTCGATAGTGAATAAGGAAGGTTGTAGAAGAATTGATGCATTTGATTTATGGTGTTGGAGTAGAATATTGAAAGTGCCATGGGCTACCAAAAGAACAAACAGATCTGTGTTGGAAGAAGTGCAGCCAGAGTGGTCCTTGGAGGACAGGATGGCCAAACTTCATCTCTCATACTTTGGACATATTGTCAAGAGGCACCAGTCACTGGAGAGGGATATCATGTTTGGTAGGGTGGAGGGTCAGAGAAAAAGAGGAAGACTCCAATGAGATGGATTGGCAAAGTGACAGCATCAATGGCCTCAAGCGTAGCAACAATTGTGAGGTTGGCCCAGGACTAGGCAATGTTTCATTCTGTTGTGCATAGGGTCACTAAGAGTTGGTACTGACTCAATAACACTTAGCAACAACAACAATAGGAAAAATCAGTAAGAATAACATGGGTTTCATTTGTCAACACAACTTTGATGTAGCTCTTGAACACAATTTAATGACAAAATCAGCAATGTTTAATCTTACTCTTTAATATAGTGACCACATTATTCATCAGAAACAAATACTAGAAGAAATGCGTCTACCATACTATTACCAAATGGGAATTATGATCATCATTTTCTCCTATATGAGAAAAGAAGGAGAAGAAGTAGATTGAGCTATGCAATTGTAGCCCATTACATGGAACAACAGGTGCTGAACAGTGTTGGTAGGGATCCTGGGTCATAGAGCCCTGTAGGGACACATTTAAGGGGTGAGGATTGCAGAGACACAGTTTTCTGTTTTTCTTTTTAAGCAGCATCCCAGTATTTCCCTTAGACTTTACCATATACTGAAAAAGTTTAAATTTGCAACATTTAGGTACAATATACAGGCCTTTGGAGAAGGACATTGTATTTGGTAAAGTGGAGGGTTGGAGAAAAAGAAGAAGACCCCCAACGAGATGGGTTAGCACAGTGGCAGCAACAGCGGGCTCAAATATAGCAATGATTGTGAGATTGGTGCAGGACAGGCAGTGCTTGATTCTGTTGTGCATAGGGTTGCTATGAGTCTGTACCAATTCCATGGCACCTAACAAAAACGACAACACAGTATAATTTAATAAACTGTGCCTAAAACAAATAGCAAATGAAATTTTGTCTTCCATTTCCACCAGGTCCTGAAAATGCATTCTCAGAAGAAGCACTCACTGCAGGACCCAGGAGCTATCTAATGATTAGATGACACTTGAGGGTAAATAGGATCTCAACACTTGGAGGCAAGATCTCCACCCACAGACTGAAATGGACAGTTGGGACACTAGTTTTTATTTTTAAAAAATTATTTAAAACCTTACAACTCATTTTACCTAAACAAAGATAGAAATTTGTATCAGCCAAATTTCAGTTGTAGATTAAAACCTGCAGAAATACTGGTGAGTTGCTCTTAAAGTATGAAAAAGAGAGAAAAAACAATTTGGTTACTGTCCTCAAGTTTCTGCAGACTCCTTTTTGTTGGCATTCACTTGTTTACTACTGGATCAAAAATGCAAGAACAGGTGACATTGGTACAGACCCACTAGATGTCACAACCTGAGAGGCCTCCAGCATGCTGCCCATCTGCTACTGGAACACATCAATCTTATCTGCTTCCTCCATCTCCAGCAGTACTGGGGTGTCAGTTTCATTAATTGGCTGTCCATCAAATCAGAATCAAGCTGTCTCATTGATATGCCTTATCACTAGCAGAAGGCCATAATCAGCTTTTTCAGTGCAGTATCCCTCTTGATTTTGAACTGGAAGGCAGAGCCAACCTGCCTGGCCACCTTCAGGTTGATGTGCTTGTTCTCTGTTCTCACTCCTTCCTTAGGCTTCTTTTTTGGACATGGCTACATGTATGGTGGCCGCGGAGCGCAGGCATCACTCTCTTGGCCCTGCTGCTCCTCCTCCACAACTGCTTTCAGGGCCTATAATTTATTTTCATGATGAATCATTATGAACAGTATAATACCTGTTGAAATATTTGAAGCACACATGTGATTTCAAGAATTGAATCTTTGGGTTGGAGGACAACTGATAATTTAGTAATTAGGTGATTTATGTAGATTTCTGAACAATTACTACCACTAATCAGTTAGTCAAGGAACTCTGGTAGCGTTGTTGTTGTTGTTGTTGTTGTTAAGTGCCGTCAAGTCGGTTCCAACGCATAGCAACCCTGTACACGGTTTCCAAGGGTGTAAATCTTTACGGGAGTAGAAAGCCTCATCTTTCTCCCGCGGAGTGGCTGGTAGTTTCGAACCGCTGACCTTAAGGTTCGCAGCCCGATTCGTAACCACTACGCTACCAGAGCTGTGAACCGCAAGGTCAGTAGTTCAAAACTACCAGCTGTTCCATGGGAGAAAGATGAGGCTTTCTGCTCCCGTAAAGATTTACAACCTCAGAAACCCTGTACAGAGTCACTATGAGTCGCAACCGACTCCATAGCACACAACAACAACAACAACAATCAGTTAGTCATACTGTAGTGGCTTGTATGTTGTAATACTGGAAAATACATAGATGGCTCTAATATATCCATCACTGTCACCCATGGTGGGCAGATTTCAAGGAGGTTTCAAAACTAAGTTAGCAAAGGAGAAAAAAGGCCCAGCATATACTTTCAAAAGTTACTCAATGTAAAGCCCATGAATCACAACAGATCTATTTGCTTTGGACAAGGCATCAGGGGGAATCAGTCTGGTGTAGTAGAGGTCTGTTCAGGGTGAGGGAATCTTCAGTGAATTGAATGTGCCAACAATTGTGAAAATGGCACAGGGCCAGGCAACATTTCTCTCTGTTGTACATAAGGTTGCCCTAGTCAGAGTCAACTCAACAGTGGCTGTCATCATCATTACCATTAGCAATGGAGGCTGTATCTGAGACAATAGACATGACTCAATTTTAGTTAGGCAAATATTTATTAAAGGACTCATTAATGTATGGAGATGTTGTAGGCTCTAAAGAATATACAAAGAGAAATAGACATAATACTCGAAAGTGATCTTTTATTTATTGCAATAAAAATGAAATGGCTTGCTATTCCTCGAAAAAGTGACAATGTAAGCTTGACATGCAGAGTGAAGGTAGCAATTAACCCCTACTCTACCAAGGGCTGCAATCCATCACTAAGAAATAAAATACTGCCAAGCAACACAAAAATCACTGTATGGTAGTTTTCATTTAATACAATCACTTGTCTTACTCCATTTCATTCAAAACAATCATCTTAGGAAATAATGATTCATGCAGATGGATCTCCAACCTCCCTGTAAATGTTATGCTCATTCTACACCTTGATTCCAGTACCTTATAAATTTATGTATTATCGTAGCTAGAGGAATATGAGAAATCACAAAAAATTCACTCATTCTAAGAGATAAAAGAAAAAATCAACACATTAAAGTTGAATAACATTAAACAACTCAAATATTATAATCTGATTTTTTAAAATTATAAAATATATACTTACTGTAGCAATTAACTAAGGAGCCCTGATAGCAAAGTGGGTTATATGTTGGGCTGAAAACCACAAGGTCTGAAATTCAAATCTACCAGCTGCTCTGCAGGAGAAAGGTGAGAATTCCTGTTTCTGTTAAGATTTATTGTCTCAAAAGCCCTATACAGAGTAGCTATGAGTTGTAACTGACTCAGTGGCACACTACCACCATCATTGTAGTATGGTGCCTCTGTAGGATAAGCACTGGGTTGCAAACCACAAGGTCAGCAATTGGAGCCCACCAGCTTACTGCTCCCTCAAAGATTTAAAGAATTGGAAATGCTGTACAGGTTCACTGTGAGTTGGAATCAACTCAACAACATTTAACAACAACAATATAGAAATTATGAAAAATAATGAAATACCTATGACAAGGGGGAAAAACCCACTACAAATGCAATTTAAATATAGTATCTCAAATTTCTAATGAAATAGTAGCTTTTATTTCCATTACAGAAACTTTAAAATAATATTTTTTCATTAATTTCTTATTGTGAATTAAAATTATATTCTTAATTGATATTTCCTACTGTCATGGTATGGTGTTGTAGGATAAGCACTGGACTACTAACCACTGGTGGTTCAAACCCACCATTATTCCTGGAAAACTCTATGCAGGGTTGCTATGACTCAGAACTGACTCGATGGTACATAACAACAGGCATCTTGCACAGAACTGTCTTTCACTTCTTTGTAGAAAATGGTGCAAAGGCAAAAGAAATGACAAGCAAATAAACCTCCTGAGGAACTGTCCATGTCTGAGAACTCCTGTTAGCCAGACATGGAAAGAGTGTTGCACTCAGTTCCTCTTTTATTACCTGTCAAACTGAATAACCACCCACATTATAGTGTGATCACAAAGAGCACCCCATTGATCCACAGTTGATTCAGGAAATGGCTGCCACAGAGAACGTTCCAGCTCTAAAATTGAGCAACATTTTCTTCTGATAAATAGGGCAAGAGTAGTACACCCTGCAGCAAGTCAAGGATTTTCAATGTACTGGAAGATCAAATAGAAAGTCTTTGTTTCCAAAAAACCTACCCTAAAGCGGACCAATCAGACACTGTCTGACTGCTTCCTTTTTCAGTCTGTCAACCTGTCTCTCCATAAAACAACTTTCAAGTTCTATTGAATTAAATTGACTACAGATGGGTTCCCATATACTGGAAACTCATGAAAGCACAGCTTTGGTTAAAGTTGCCTCAACTTGGTTTTATTATTTATAGAACTAATTCACATAACCTCATCCCACAGGAAGAGACAGTTGGATATATATTCCAGCTGTGACCACAATAAAGAGCAATCAACTTTGGACAGTAGCTGGATGGCTCTGCCACGGAAATCAAAGATATACTGAAAACGCCTTTATTTAGTATGGCAATATTTATAACAGCAAAACCTGGATATAAACTCTTACAGACAGAATTATGTTCCTCCTTCAAAAAAATGATTAGGTCAGGATTCTGAGAGTTGTGTGATTCTCCATATTTTAATCTGATTTAATTATCCTGAGTTATAAATCATAACTACATCTATGGAAAGAAATGGTGAAAAACTCCAAATCATCAGCCAAAACAAGGCCTGTAAAAATTACATATGAAAATTGCTTGTATGCAAGTTCAGGATAAAGCTGAAGAAAATTAAAACAAGTCCAAGAGAGACAAAATATGGCCTTGAATATTGTTACTGTTAAGTGCGTTCCAACCCATACCAAGCCTATACAGGATTTCTAAAGAGAGGCTTGTGAGCTGGAACCACTAACCTTGCAGTTCAAATACCAAACTCTGCAGTCCAGTGCATTTACCCACAGTTCCACACCAGGACTCAGGACTTTGACCTTGAATGTATCCCATCTGAATTTACAGATCATCTCAAGAACAGAATTGATGCATTAGACACTAATGATCTAAGACCAGAAGGGGTGTGGGATGACATCAAGGACATCATACAGGAAGAAAGTATAAGGTCCTTACAAAGACAAGAAAGAAAGAAAAGATCAAAATGGATGTCAGAAGGGACACTGAAACTTGCTCAGCTGTGTTGAAATGCTAAAGCAGATGGAAGAAATGAGGAGGTAAAACAGCTGAAAACAAAATTTCAAATGTCAGTTCGAGAAGACAAAGTCAAATATAACAAAATGTGTAAAGACCTGGAATTAGAAACCCAAAAGGGAAGAAGACACTCAGAATTACTCAAGTTGAAAGAACTCAGGAAAAACTTCAAGCCTCAACTTGAAATACTGAAGGGTTCTATTAGCAAAATATTGAATGATGCAAAAGCATCAAAAGAAGAAGAAAGGAGGCTTATGGTTTGGGAAGTGGCAGAGACAGCCAGGTAGGAAACACTCCTTCGGGGAGGTATTGAAAACACAGAGAAGCTGCGCTCATGGAACTACACCAGAGCTCTGGATCTACCATAAGATCCAGGATGTCAGTTTCCCGCTTGCACAAGTGAGAAAATCACAGTATAAATGAAAATACTGTGAGATAGGAATCCGTTGAGTCAGGAATCCTTCTGGAGCCACCCCAACTCGGCAGAGTTTAGAGGGTGGGGCTACAACCAGACTGGCACAGTCTGTTAAAAGCGGTGTGTGACATTTGCAAAAGGAGGTGTGGGGGATTCTACACATTTTTAACTCCTCTTCCCTGTCATGCCTTCTTTGCCCATCCCAGATGCCTTCAGGCAGGTGATTGTGCACACCACCACCACCCCCCCCCCCAAAAAAAAAGCACAGTTCTCCCACAGTACAGAGAGAAAGAGCTTGGTGGCTGCTTATGACGTCAGTCTTGGGGGTCCCAGGCCTATCTAGCAAGAAAAAAGCAGGGCCATCAGGCCTGACAGACAAACCATAGAACAATCTGTAAAACCTCAACATAAAAGGACACAACTATCTTACGCTGTGCACACATAGATACCTAACTGACAGTCAGAGACAAAAATAGTGGACAATCTTTCTCCCATTAACTTCTCAATATCTATCTGTGCACCTCCATGGTGGTGATTTGAGGAGGGGCCTGAGCAAGTAGACACCCCCACCCACTGCTAGAGGCTGCTATGGTACACACACACTGCCTGTGTAGCAAAGTGACTGGCCAGTCAGCCACAGTTTTATCTTTGTTTCAAAGTGGTGGGTTTTGTCTCTGCTTTTATATTGCTTCTCTTCTGCTTTTGGTCCTTTTGATCACACATTTTTCCTGGAGCTGGGAGCTTTTTCTCTCAACATTACCCAACGAGAGACAGCAATTGTGGCCATATACCCAAGCGACATGCATATTCCATAATATTACACCATAGAGACAAGAGCTAATAGCAGCTGTTAGCATTACACATGAAAAGGGAAGCCTATATCCTGAACATATCCACCATGCGACACCCAGAAAGCTTAATAACACACCAACAAACATCCATTTAAGTATTACAAACCCACATAACTACTGAAAATGACAAACAAAAGATCTCAAACACAACAAATGATCTCAAAACATGTCCAAAATCATAAAATAATAACTGAGACAAATATGCTAGAGACAGACAAAGGCGTCCCAGAAGAGGAAGAGCAGGTTTTAGATTTGCCTGAGAAGGAATTCAGAATGATATGGAAACAAATTCAAATGCTCTGAAAGGAGTGGAGGAAAACAAGGAAAAAGTCAGGAAAGTACAACAAGCACAATCAAACAAGATTGATACAGTATTGGACACAATTCAAAACCTGCAAAAAGAGGTCCAGGTGATTAATAATAAAATATTAGAAATGGACAATACACTGAAAGGGGAAAGGAGCAAATAGAAGAGATGGAAGCCAGAATTAGTGAGGAAGACAAATCTCTCAGTACTACTAAGATAAAAGAGCAAGCTGAAAAAGGATAAAAAAAATCTGAAGAGAGTCTGAGATTCATGCTGGATAACATGAAGAGAAACAACTTAAGAATTATTGGCATTCTGGAACAGGAATAACCAGAGATGTCCACAGAGGAGATAGTTGAAAAACTTCTGGAAGAAAATCTCCCTAACATCTTAAAAGATAAGAAGATAAACATTCAAGATGCTGACCGTACCCCATGAAGGACAGACCCCAAAAGAAAGTCACCGAGACATAATAATCAAGCTCTCCAAAATCAAAGAAAAGGAGAGAATCCTAAAAGCAGTCAGGGAGAAGTGTCACTTACAAAGACAAACAAATCAGGTTAAGCTCTGACTATTCAACACAAACCATGCAGGCAAGAAGACAATGGGGAGACATATGCAAAACCCTAAAAGAAAAAAAAAACAAAACAAAAAAAACTATCAACTAAGAATCGTCAACCAAGCAAAACATTCAATCAAATACGATAGTACAATCCAAACATTACAGGATAAACAGAATCTAACAGATTTTGTCAAAACCAATCCAGCACTTCAAAACACTCTAAAGTGAGTTCTTTGGCCTGAAAACCAACAAGAACAAACTACAACTAGAGATTGACAGGCATGGCAACACCACCTCGAACTCAGTCAACAGATAGCAGAGTTCAGAACAGAACAAAACTATAACAATGAATTCAAAGAAGCTGGGAGGTCAATGGAAGATCAAAATAATATCAGTGTCAAAGTAGGGAAAAATGTAGGAACAGAGATCCAGGTTGTGTGGAGGTCAGGTAGATTACAGGATACAAAAGATTGTCTTAAACTGAGGGAAAAGTTAATACACTATAAGGTAACTCCAAACAAAGTTAATACTTCACAACTTACCATGAAAATGAACTTCCAAGCAGAAAAAGCAAACATGAAAACTAAGAAGAAACCAACAAGACATAGCACAAAAAAACACAAACTCAGCACAAGAAGGCATACAAAACAAAGGAACTAATAGTACTACCAAAAAATTAATATACTGGCAGCAATTAATTCATACCTATAGGGGTTACGAATCAGGCTGTGAACTGCAAGGTCAGCAGTTTCAAACTACCAGATGTTTCATGGGAGAAAGATGAGCCTTTCTACTCCTGTAAGGATTTATAGCCTCAGAAGCCCTGTACAGGGTTGCTATGAGTCAGAACCGACTCCATGGCACATAACCACCACCATCACACCTATCTATGGAGCCCTGATGTAGCACTTTAGGATAAGCACTAGACCTCAAGGTCATTTTGAACTGCAAGGTCAACAGTTTGAAATAACCAGCTGTTCCACGGGAGAAAAATAAGGCTTTCTGCTCCCATAAAGATTACAGCTTCAGAAACCCTGTAAAGTGTCACTATGAGTCAGATCTGATTCCACAGCATATAACAACAACAACATCAATAATTACATTGCATTTCAATGAATTGAATGCACCAGTGAAGAGACAGAGAGTGACAGATTGGATAAGAAAAGAAGACCCTTCAATATGCTGCCAGCAAGAGACACACCATACACACAAAGACAAAAACAGACAAAGTTAAAGGATGGAAAAATATATACCAAACTAACTGCAACAATAAACAAACAATTCTTATCTCATAAAGTAAACTTTAAGACAAAAACCAGCATAAGAGACAAAGAAGGACACTATCTCATGATCAAAGGGTCAATTGAACAGGATGACATAACCATAATAAGTATCTACACTCCCAATGAAAAAGCACCAAAATATATGAAGTAAACCTTACTAGAACTAAAGAAAGAAATAGGTAAATCTACAATTATAGCAGGAGATTTTAATATGCCAGTCTTGAAAAGGGCAGAACAACCAGAAATAAATTTGACAACGTAACAGAGGAATTAAACAGCACAATCAACCAACTTGACCTCATAGACGTGTACAGAGCAATCAACCCAACAAGAGAATAATATACTTTCTTTTCCAGTGCACATGGAACATTCTCCAGAATGCGTAAGGTCGCAAAGCAAGCCTCCATAAATTTACAAACATCAAAATACTACAGAGCATCCTTTCAGACCACAATGCTATAAAACTAGAAATCAACAAGAAGAAATATAAGGAAA
>NW_006408726.1:466407-467998 GCF_000296735.1 Chrysochloris asiatica
TTTATGAAGCAAGCATAACCCCAATACCAAAACCAGGGAAGAACATCACTAAGAAAGAAAACTACAGACCAATATCCCTCATGAACATAGATTCAAAAATTCTCAACAAAATCCTAGCCAACAGAATCCAGCAGCACATCAAAAAAATAATACATCATGACCAAGTGGGTTTCATAAAAGGATGCAAGGATGGTTCAACATTAGAAAAATAATCAGTGTAATCCACCATATAAATAAGAAAAAGAAAAGAACCACATGATCTTATTCATTGATGCAGAAAAGGCATTTGACAAAATCCAACACCCATTCCTGATAAAAGCCCTCAACAAAGTAGGAAGGAAAATTCCTCAACATAATTAAGAGCATATATACAAAACTGGTAGTGTAGTGGTTACGAGTCAGGCTGCCAACCTCAAGATAAGCAGTTCAAAACTACCAGTGGTTCTATGGGAGAAAGATGAGGCACTCTGCTCCTGTAAAGATTTATATCCTTGGAAAACCTGTGCAGGGACACTATGAGTTGGAACCGACTCTACAGTATTTACCAACCAACAACATACAAAACCAACAGCCGACATTATTTTCAATGGAGAGAAACCAAAAGCCTTCCCTCTGTGAATGGGAACTAGACAAGGATGCCTTTTGTCACCACTCCATTTCAATATTGTTTTGGAAGTATTAACCAGAGCTACATAGCAAGATAGGGAAATTAAAGGCATCCAAATTGGCAAACGATATGATCCTGTACACAGAAAACCCCAAAGACTGTAAAAAAAAAAAAGCTACTAGACATCATTGGAAGATTCAGCAAAGTGGCAGGATATAAGATCAACATACAAAAATCAGTTGGATTCCTCTATAGTAACATTGACAGCGCTGAAAAAGATATTAGTAAAGAAGTACCATTTACAATAACTGCCCAAAGGATAAAATATTTAGATAATAAACATAACCAGAGAAACAAAAGACTTATACAAAGAAAATTGCAAAACACTACTACAAGAAACCAAAAGAGACTTACAAAAGTGGAAGAATATATCATGTTCCTGGATAGGAATACTCAACATCATGAAAATGTCAATGCTACCCAAAGCCATTTCCACATATAATGCAACCCCAATCCAGATTCTAGCGACGGTCTTCAAAGAGATGGAAAAGACAATTATAAACTTTATATGGAAAGAAAGGAGACTCAGGATAAGCAAAGCACTGCTCAAGAAGAAGAACAATGTTGGAAGCCTCTCACTCCCTGATTTCAAAATCTACTACACAGCTACCATGGTCAAAACATCCTGGTACTGGTACAATGAAAGATACATTGATCAGTGGAACAGAATAGAAAATCCAGAAATTAACCCATCCACATACAGCCAACTGATTTTTGACAAAGTGCCTAGGTATGTTACATGGGGAGGAGATAGTCTCTTTAACGGATGGTGCTAGCAGAACTGGAAAGCTATATGCAAAAGATTGAAACAAGACCTTTACCTCATGCCCTATACAAAATCAATTCAGCATGGTTTAAAGACCTAAATGTGAATCCCAAAATTATGAGAGTCATCAATGAAAAAATAGGGACAAATGTGAGGGC
>NW_006408726.1:469053-469840 GCF_000296735.1 Chrysochloris asiatica
TACTGATCACCAGCATGTATGGGATGAGAGGAGGGATGAAAGGGAGGGTAAGATAGAGCACAGGGTAAGGGATAGACACAGGATAGCTTGGGTGTGGAGCGGTGCTGCAGAGGGGTGCAATACACAAAAGGGGGAGGGGAATGGAAGAACAAGGCTGCTGAGAGAATATTTAGGCAGGTTCACATGGGATAAGTGGGACAGAAGTAAATGATGATGTATGTACAACCTTGGAATAACGATGCACAACCTTGGAAAAACAGGGCTCAGGATACAGGGATTGAGGCATGGTTTGCAGGGCAAAAAAAGAGGAATAGTGTTAAGATGCTTGGCTGTCTTTTGAATCTTGGTTTCCCTTACCTACCATTGTAAAATAGACATTTGAGGTGGGGAGAAAGGAATAGCCAGAATCATCACTAAAAAAACTTGTAAGTCCATCTTCAGCATATAACTGATTGGAATACCTTAAAGGGAGCTAGAAGTTGCCCAGTGAAAGCCATCTCCTGTGGAGCATTTACATTGCACAATACTGTAGGTGGAATCCAGAACCCCATCCAGAGCTGACAAAGGTAGGAAATTTACACTGGAAAGGATGAGTAGACCAGCCTGGAGCTGTTAGAACAGAAGATTCTTCGTGAAAGAAAGACCGGCAGGAAAATTCCAAAACAATAATGGTAGTCTGATTGATTACTAGGAGAACAAGTAAGCTATTTGCCAGGGGCCATCAAGACAAGTGGTTGAGACTCCTCAGAGCAAACCCCTTCCAAAACTGAGACTCAAGGGACATACA
>NW_006408726.1:470995-473980 GCF_000296735.1 Chrysochloris asiatica
AAAAAAAAAAAAAAAAAGAAGAAGAAGATGAAATGAATACACAGCCACTGTACCAAAAAGAAGTGGTTGATGTCCAGCCATTTCAAGAGGTAGCATATGACCCAGAATCAGTGATCCTGAAGGAAGAAGTCCACAGTGCACTGAAAACATTGTCAAAAAAGAAGGTTCTGGGAATTGATGTAATACAAATTTTAATCTTTCAACAAACTGATGCAGCACTGGAGAGACTTATTCATCCATGCCAAAAAATTTGGAAGAATGCTACCTGGCCAACTGATAGGAAGATATCTGTATTTGTGCCCTTTCCAAAATAGAGGTGAACCAATAGAGTACAGAAAGCATCAAACAATATCATTAATATTGTATGCAAATAAAATTTAGCTAACTATAATTCAAAACAGCTGAAACAGTACATTGATGGGAACTAACAGAGGTTCAAGCCAGATTCATATGAGAACACGGAATTAGAGATATCACTGATGATGTCTGCTGAATCTTGCCTGAAAGAGAATATGAGAAAGATATTTACTTGTGCTTTATCGACTATTCAAAGGCATTTGATTGCGTGTATCATGACAATATTTGGATAACATTGCAGAGAGTGTGTATTCTGAAACACTTAATTGAGCTCATGAGGAATGTGCACATAGATCAAAAGACAGTCATTCGAATAAGAGGACAGCGAATGGTTTAAAATCAGGAAAGTTGTGCATTCTTTTACCATATTTATTCAGTCTATATGCTGAGTAAATAATCTGAAAAGTTTGATTAAATGAAGAACATTCATCAGAATTGGAGGAAAGCTCTTTAACAACCAGTGTTATGCAGATGATACAACATTGCTTGCTGAAAGTGAAGAGGACTTAAAAAAACTGAGTGATGAAGATCAAAGACCAGAGTCTTTGGTATGGGCTTTTCCTCAATGTAAATAAAAGAAAAATCTTCACTACTGGACCAATGAATTATATCAAGATAAATGGAGAAACTATTAAAGTTGTCAAAGACTTCATTTTGCTCAGGTCAACCAACACTCATGGAAGCAGCAGTCAAGAAATCAAATGATTTTTTTTTTTAAACTTTTTATTGTGAGTTGAATGAATGTAAACCAACAAAATCATCAGCTTTACTTTCAACAGATCATATATTTTGTTTTATTTCAATGATTATTATCCCCTCCTGTAACACCAGTTATTCTGATTCCTCCCTGTTGTTTCCCTTTTACATCCTATTTTTCACAAATGAACAAAGTAAAAATATTTGATGTGCACATTGTTTTTGTTGGGTGCCATCGAGTCGGTACCCACTCATAGTATACACATAGATGAATACATATAAAACAAAAAATATATTATCATTTAATTGCCCAAAGGGCACATTTTGTAAACCAGCCTAACAATGTCTGCAGTCCCATACTTAGTTCACTGAGAAAGCAAGCTCGATCCTTGATAAGAAGGATATTTCCATTTCGATTGGAATTTTGAACAACTGCATCCATAAGCAAAGGTCCAGGTCATTAAATTGTAGCAATTTATGCTTGCTCACAGCATCAAACTTCTTTATTTCCATCTGATAAAGTTCTAGGTCAAACTAGGTCAAATGGTACTATCTTCAAGTTTGGAAGTACACACATGCCTTCCTATACTTTAGACCAGCTGGCCACTCAGCTCTAGTCCCCACTGGCTAGGACCATGTCCCTGGGCTTTGGAGTTCACACATCTCCCTGAATTTCAGAACAGCTAGCCCTTCCTTTTCTTTCTCTCTCACCTCAAGGTCAATGGGTGTCTATGGAACATGGCCAAATTCAGTCCATGTCTTCATTGCTTTGTTTCCCCCACTTCTACTCACAAGTAGACCAGGGTGGTCACAGTAAGAACACTAGACTTCTTGTGGGTTACCATCTTAGAAGGGGGGGTTTCCATGGTGGGCTGCCTTTTCTTGCCTTGATGGCTCCAAGGCAAACAGCTTGCTTGATATTCTAACAGCCAACCAATCTTTTTTTTTTTTTCCTGCTGGTCTTTCTTTTGTCTTCTTATAGATGTTCAAAGGAGCTCTGGTAGTGTGTTGGTTATGAATTGGGCTGCTAACCTCAAGGTCAACAGTTCAAAACTACCAGCCATTCTGCAGGAGAAAGATGAGGCTTTCTGCTTCTGTAAAGATTTACAGCTTATTCATGGTCACTATGAGTTGGAACTGACCCCAAGGCACACCACTACCACCACCAGCATAGCTGTTCCAGGTTTGTCCACAAGTCTTTTCAACTGGGAATGTCCCACCTTAGAAGGTTGTAGGTGGGACTCAGGATTCCACCTAATGCTCCTAACTCCAAGAAGCCTATTTCCCCGGGCAAATTTTAATTTCCCTTTCAGCTTATAGAATCAGTAATAGGCTTAAGACTGATTTATAAGATTTCTGTAATCCTAATTCCCAATATTCATTTCCATCACACTTAAATGTCTATTTTACAATAGTGGTGATGGTGGCAGAGTATTCTGTGGAGTCAGTTCTGACTCACAGAGACCCTGAATAGGGTTTCTGAGGCTTCAAATCTTTATGGACTATTAGTTTTGAACTGCTGTCTTTGAGGTAAGCAGTCCAATTTGTAACCACTATGCTACCAGAGCCCTTTATTTTACAATATTAGGGAAGGAAAACCAATAGTCACAAGACAGTCAAGCCCCTAAATATTTCCTGATCTCTGTATCACAGAGTACTGTTGTTCTAAGGTTTTGTATACATCACTACTTATCTCTATCCCATTTAGCCCATGCATACCTCCATAAATCTTCCCCAATATTCATTGTTCATCTACCAACCTCCCCTTCCTTGTTTTCTGTCCTCCATATCAGCCAAGCTATCATGTGTCTACCCCATATTCTGTGAATTACTTTCTCCTCCATTGCACTCCTGGCAACCATCAAAATTTTTTTCTTTCAGTAAGGAAATATTTTCTTAAGCTTTTACAATAATGGTATCATGTAATATATA
>NW_006408726.1:474765-487856 GCF_000296735.1 Chrysochloris asiatica
AAGTATATTGAAAGATCTTGTTTTCCTATCTATTCTGTTAATCTCAGTCTCTTGACTGGCATATGTAATCCATTGACTTTGGTACCACCAAGATAAAAAAAAAAGCCATGAGCAAGCATTTCCTTTAAAGCCAAGGTACCTGAACTAAGATCCACCTGGGCCAGGGAAAGATAATACATTCCAAGACACATGGAGTTCTCCAAGGTTCACCAGGCCAATAGATAAATGCCTTCCCATAGAGGAGGTGTTCCCAATTCAGACTTTTAGTCTCTGCACTTAGATAGAATACATTTCTGTTTGTTAAAGTCATTTTGTATTATGTTGTTGTTGCTAGATGGCATTGAGTTGGTTAGGACTCATAGCAACACTAAGCACAAAAGCACAAAACACTTCTTGGTCCTGTGCCATCCTCACAACTATTGTTTTGATTGAGTCTATTGTTGCTGTCACTGTGTCAATCCATCTTGTGGTGGGTCTTCCACATTTTGCTGATCCTCCACTTTTTCAAGGATGATGTCTTTCTCCAAGAACAGGTATGCTTTATAATACATCCTAATCAAGAGAAACAAAATTTCATCCTCCTCTCATCAAAGGAATACTCTTGCTAAACTCCTTCCAAGACAGATTTTCACCACTCAGTTGTCAGTTTGTCATACTGTGGTGGCTTGCATGTTACTGTGATTCTGAAAGTTATGCCATGAGTGTTTTAAATACCAGCAGGGTCACCTATGGTGGACAAGTTTCAGCTAAGCTTCCAGGTGAAGACAGACAAGGAAGAATGAGAGGTAGACTACTTCCTATTGTTCAGTAACTGAAAATCTTATGAAGACAAGTGGAACATTACCAGTACAAGAATATTGAATATTGAAGCATGATGAAGAGCACCAGATTATTGTCAGATATAATGCCAAAATATGAACCTTTCAGGTTGGAAGACACTCAAAATATGACTGGGGAAGAGCTGTCTCCATAAAATAGAGTAGACTATTATGACAAGAATGGAGTAAAGCCTCCTAGACCATCATTTGCTAATGGGGCACAACTCAAAATGAATAGAAACAACTGTAAACATCCATTAATAATTGGAACATGGAATGTACTAAGTATGAACCTAGGAATATTGGAAATTGTCAAAATGAAATGGAATGTATAAACATTGATATCCTAGGCATTAGTGAGCTGAAATGGACTGGTATTGGCCATTTTGAATCAGACAATCACATGATTTACTATGCCAGGAATGAGAAATTAAGGAGGAATGGCATTGTTTTCATTATTAAAATGAGCATATCAAGATCTGTCTTGCCATACAACACTGTCTGTGATAGGAAAATATATATCTAAAAGGAAAACCAGTTATTACCACTCCTATTCAGAATTACTTACCAACAACTAAAGCCAGTGATTATGAAATTAAAGAATTCAAACAGCTTCTTCAGTTTGAATTTAATCAAACATGCAATAAAGATATATTAATAATTACCAGCAATTGCAATGCAAAGGCTGGGAACAAAGAGGAAAGATCAGTAGTTGGAAAATATGGCATTAGTGATAAACATGATCCTGTAGACCATTTGATAAAACTTTGCAAAACCAATGACTTCTTCACCAAATACCTTTTGGAAACAATATGAAAAACAGCTATACACATAGAACTCAAGAGATGGCATACACAGAAATCAAATTGACTATATCCATATCATCAGCCAAAGGAAAACCAGGGGTAGACTGTGGAAAAGATGAAGAATTGTTCATATGCAAGTTCAGGCTGAAGCTGAAAAACATTAAAACAAGTCCATAAGGGCCAAAATATGACCTTGAACATATCCCAGCTTAATTTGGAGATCATTTGAAAAACAGATTTGATGATAAGACACCAAAGACCAGATGAGTTGTGGGGTGACATCAAGAACATCATACATCAGAAGAGGCAGGACTTGATGGTGGATAGGGTAGAGGTTCAGTGAAGTTGGTCATCAACAATACCACAGAATAACAGGTGAAGAGGGTTCAGGACAGAACCCCAAAACTATGAACACATAGGTACAAATATTTTTAAAGTTTGAAGGCTTATAGCTAGTGGAACTTACAGCAGAAATAAGAAACCACATATTTTTTAATCTGCTGGGCTCGGAGGCCCTGAGCCAAAAATTTGGGTGAGACCAAACACCAAGACCAAGTGGGGAAGCAGACCCACCATGCAATAATGCCTCAGGAACCTCAGAACAAAGGTAGACAATACACTTTGTTGGTGCTTTGTTCTGTTTTTTTGTTTGTTTGTTTGTTTGTTTGTTTTGTTTTGTTATCTGTTCATTGGCTGCCCACTGTTTGTGCATCTCCATTCTGATGACAAGAGGGGAGGCATGAGCAAGTGGATATCCCACCCCCACCACTAGTGGATTCTTTTGCCTCGCATGCACACAGATACTCTCAACCCAAGAGCCAGCCCTGAACTGTTTCTTAGTAGCAAAAAGGCCAGAACAAGGGGTGTGGAGAGGGAAAGAGAGTTTAAAACAAAAGAGAATGAAAATTAAATTAAATTATTATTTTTTCTTTCTGTTGCTGTTTTGCTATTTTATGCCCCCACCCCTTCTACCTTTTGGGGACTTTTTCTTTTCCTATATTAACCAAGAAGAGACAGCAACTGTTGCCATAAAGTTAAGCTACAACCACACTCTATAAAACACCAAAATCCAAGCAAGAACCAATACCAAATGCCTTACACCATGGTGAAGACAACATTTGTGAAAGCTACTCAGAGTCAATCAATAAGAAGAGTGAAAGAGGAAGCCCACATCCTGATCACATCTACTTGGAAATAATCAGAGAGCATAAAAAATACCAAAACATATACTCAATTAATTATTAAGGCCACAGATAAACACTAAACATGTCCAAGAAGTAAAAGCAGATGACCATATTAGCACATGTCCAGAAATAAAATAAATTGTCTGAGACAAATTACCTAGAGGTACACCTGGACTACACTCTGGAAGGAGGGCAGGCCTTGGAAATGCCTGAGAAGGAATTCAGAAAAGTGATTATAAGATGTTTTAAAATGGAGTTGAAATAAATAAGGAAGAAGTCAGGAAAGCACTACAGGAACAATCAAAGAAGATAGATACAGCATTGGAAATAACTCAAAACCTACAGAAAGAGGCCCAAATGATCAATAATAGAATATCAAAAATAGACTATACACTGAAAGGGCAAAGGAGTAGATTAGAAGAGCTGGAAGGCAGAACTAGTGATCTGGAAGACAAATCTCTCAATACCACTAAGTTAGAAGAGCAAACAGAAAAAAGGATGAAAAAATCTGAAGGTCAAAGATTTACATTGCACAACATGAAGAGGAATAACTTAAGAATTATCGGCATTCCAGAACTGGAAGAATCACACAAGTCCACAAAGGAAATAGTTGAAGAACTGCTAGAAGAAAATTTCTCTAACATCCTGAAAAGTGAAAAGATAAACATTCAAGAAGCTCAACGAACACCAGGAAGGATAAACTCCAAAAGAAAATCACAGAGATATATCATAATCAAGCACTCCAATATCAGAGATAAGGGGAGAATCCTGAAAGCAGCTAGGGAAAAGAGAAGAGTTACATACAAAGATAAGCAAGTCAGATTAAGCTCAGATCTCTCAGCAGAAACCATGTAATCAAGAAGGCAATGGAGAGACATATATAAAACTCTGAAAGAAAAAAAAACCCTGCCAACCAAGGGTCCTTTATCCAGCAAAGCTATCAATCAAATACAACAGTGTAATCAAAACATTCCAGGATAAACAGAAGCTAAGGAATTTTGCCAAAGCCAGCCCTTCACTATGAAACATCCTAAATGCAGTTCTGTGGACTGAGAACCAACAAAAACAGACAACAACCAGAGACTGACATATGAGTCAGCATCTCCCAGAACTAAATCAACAGAAGGAAGAGTCGAGAACAGAACAAAAATATAAGAACAAACTCAGAGAATCTGAGAGGTCAGTCTATGATCAAAACAAGTACAATGTAAAATAAGGTAAACACATAGGAACAGAGATCCAGATGGTGAGAAGTTCAGGTAGAGTACAGAATAAAATAGGCTGTACTAAATAGAGGAAAAAGTTAATGGACTATAAAGTAACCTCAAAGAAAACTAACAATACACAACATACCAAGAAAATGAAATTCCAAGAATAAGATGGAAATATTAACTCTATGAGGAAATTCAAAAGAAAGAACACAAAAAGCATGAACTCAGCAAAGGAAGACACAGCACAAAGAAAGCAGCAACACCACAAAAATAAACATAATGGTAGCAATTAATCCATACCTATCAATAATTACACTGAATGTAAATGGATTAAATGAACCAGACGGAGGATGGCAGAAGGGATAAGAAAACAAGATTCTTCAATATGCTGTCTGCAAGAGACACATTTTACACACAGAGACAAAAACAGATTAAAAGTCGAAAGATGGAAAAAAATATACAAAGCTAATTGCAATAAAAAATGAACAGGAGTGGCAGTACTAATCTCTGATAAAATAAACTTTGAGGCAAAAACCAGCATAATAGATAAAGATAGAATTATCTCATTATTAAAGGGACAAATGTAAAAGATGACATAACCATAATAAATGGTTATGTCAAACTCTAATAGATTTGAAGAAAGAAATTGAAGAATCTACAATAACCATGGCTGATTTTAATACATCACTTTCAAAAATGGATAGAACAACCAGAAAGAAACTTGACATAGACACAGAAGAACTAAACAACAGAAACAGACAACTAGAACTAATAGATGTGTACAGAGCATTCAACCCAACAACAGCACAATACACATTCTTTTCCAGAGCACATGGAACACTCTATAGAATAGATCATGGCTAAGGCCACAAAACAAACCTTCATAAATTTACAAATATCAAAATACTACAAAGCTTCTTCTCAGACCACAATGCTATCAAATTAGAAATCAACAAAAAGAAGACAAAGGAAATAAAATCAAATACATGGGAACTGAATAACACCCTGCTGAACAGCGACTGGGTAGTAGAAGAAATTAAATGTGAACTCACAAAGTTCCTAGAAACAAATGAGAATGAAAACAAAACATAACAAAATCTTTGGGAAATGTTGAAAGCAGTGCTAAGAGGACCATTTATTCCAATAAAAGCACACATCCAAAGAGAAGAAAGAACCAAAATTAATGCATTAACACATAATCTAAAACAATTAGAAACAGACCAACAGAGGGAACCTACAGCCATCAAAAGAAAAGAAATAATAAAAATAGAGCAGAAAAAAATGAGATAGAAAACAGAAAAACTGTAGAAAGATTCAACAGGACAAAGACCTGGTTCTTTTGTAATTTTGAATAACAAAATTGGCAAACACAACAAAAGAAAAGAGGGAGAAGACACAAATAACACGTATTAGAAACCACATGGGTGATGTCACTACAGAACCAAAGGAAAACAAATGGAAAATAACAGAATACTATGAAAAGTTGTACTCCAACAAATCTGAAAACAGAAGAGACGGATACATTTTTAGAAAAACACGACCTACCTAAATTTAAACAGAGTGAAATAGAAAACCTGAACAGACCCATAACAAGAGAAGAAATTGGTCAGGTCATTAAAAACTCCCAACCAAAAGAAGTCCAGATCCAGATGGCTTCACTGGTGAGTTCTACCAAACACTAAGGAAAGACCTGTCACCAATTCTACTCAAATTATTCCAAAATATAGAGGAGGATGGAAAACTTGCTGATACATTTTATGAAGCAAGCATAAGCCTCATACCAAAACCAGGGAAGAACATCACTAAGAAAGAAAATTATAGACCAATATCCCTCATGAACATAGATGTAAAAATTCTCAACAAAATCCAAGCCAACAGAATCCAGCACCACATCAAAAAGATAATACATCATGATCAAGTGGGATTCATATAAGGGATTCAAGGATGTTTCAACATTAGAAAAACGATCAGTGTAATCCACCATATAAACAAAAAAAGTAAAAGAACCACATGATCATATTTATTGATGCAGAAAAGATATTTGACAAAATGCAACATCCATTCCTGATAAAAGCATTCAACAAAGTAAAAGTGAAGGAAAATTCCTCAACATAATTAAGAGCATATATACAAAACCAACAGCCTACATTACTCTCAATGGAGAGAAACCGAAAGCCTTCCCTCTGCGAACGGGAACCAGTCAAGGATGCCCTTTGTCACCATTCCTATTCAATATTGTTCTGGAAGGCTTAGCAAGAGCAAAGAGGCAGTAAAACTCGCTTTAATTGCAGACAATATGATCCTATACATAGAAAACCCAAAAGACACAGTAAAAAAGATACTAGACCTCAATGGATGATTCAGCAAAATGTCAGAGTATAAGATCAACATACAAAAATCAGTTGGATTCCTCTATAGTAACAATGACAGTACTGAAAAAACATAAGGAAAGCAATACCATTTACAATAGCGACTCAAAGGATGAAATATCTAGGAATAAATGTAACCAGAGAAACAAAGCACCTATATAAAGAAAACTGCAAAACACTACTACAAGAAATTGAAAGAGATCTATACAAATGGAAGAATATACCATGCTCCTGGATAGGAAGACTTAACATTGTGAAAATGTCAATGCTTCCCAAAGCTATTTACACATATAATGCAACGGCATTCTTCAAAGATATGGAAAAAACAATTACAAACTTCATATGGAAAGGAAGAAGACCTAGGAGAAGCAAAGCACTGCTTAAGAAGAACAATAAGGTTGGAAACCTCTCACTTCCCAACTTCAAAATTGATTATATGGCTACAGTGGTCAAAACAGGTTGGTACTGCTACAATGAAAGATGCATTGATTAAGGGAACAGAATCCAGAAATTAATCCATCCACATACAGCCAACTGTTTTTTGACAAACTACTTAAATATATTGCATGGGGAGGTGATAGTCACTTCAACAGATGGTGCTGGCAGAACTGGAAAGTGATATGCAAAAGATTGAAACAAGACGTTCACCTCACACCTTATACAAAAAGCAAGTCAGCATGGATTAAAGACCTAAATCTGATTCCCAAAATTATGAAGGCAATCAGTGAAAAAATAGGGACAAATGTGAGGGCACTAATTCAGGGAATACACAGACAACAAAACATATTGAAAACAACACAAACAAAAGTGGTCAAAATAGATGACTGAGACATACTAAAAATTAAAAACTTATGTGCATGAAAAGACTTCACCAGAAGAGTAAACAGGGAACCTACAATATGGGAAAAAGTCTTTTGTAATGACACATCAGACAAGGGACTCATTTCTAAAATATATGGAGCTCTGGTAGTGTAGTGGTTATGAATTGGGCGGCAAACCTCAAGGTCAGCAGTTCCATGGGAGAAAGATGAGGCTTTCTGCTCTTGTAAAGTTTTACAGCCTTGGAAACCCTATACAGGATCGCTATGAGTCAGAACCGACTCCATGGCACTCAACAACAACAACAAACAACACCTCTACAGGAAAAAGACAAACAACCAAATTTAAAAAGGGGCACAGGGCACTTCACCAAGGAAGAGATCCAGGCAGCCAACAAACATATGAAGAAATGTTCATGATCAGTAGCCATTAGAAAGATGCAAATAATAAAAAACAATGAACCTACACCTATGGAAAGGAGCTCTGGTAGCGTAGTGGTTACGAATCGGGCTGTAAACCGTAAGGTCAGCAGTTCGAAACTACCAGCTGCTCCGCAGGAGAAAGATGAGGCTTTCTGCTCCCGTAAAGATTTAAAAGCCTCGGAAACCCTGTACAGGGTCGCTATGGGTCAGAACTGACTCGACAGCACTTAACAACAACAACAACACCTATGGAAGCAGTAGCTCAAAAGAGGGAACAAGTCCTTACAGCAAGAATCATTCCTACACCCTCCACACACAGAGTAGACAGGGATTGGCAACTTGGACATTGGCTACCCAAAATGGGGGCCGGGGGGGCTACAAAGGCAAGAAGTGACTGGCTTACAAGCTTTCAAGAGGGAACCTTGATACAGAGGGCCTAGAGGAAGGTAGAATCTCCAGTGAATAGTATCCAATCTGCAATGAAATGCAGACAGGTCTCTTGGGATACAACAGTGAATAGTTGTTATCAGGACTGATTGTGAAGGTTGGAAATGTAAAGGTAGACATTTTATAGCAAGGAGGGGAGTGATTAACTTTTCAGTCTAGGAGCAGAGGTCCCTAAGACCATCAAGGGAGAAGAGCGGAGAGCTGGACCCTACCCAGAGAAGCAGTGATGCCTGAGATGGAGGCAGAGATGATGATGTGGAGCGATGGAGCAACTGGAGACTTTAGATCCAGAGAGGGAGAGTGACTGTGTGCTGAAGACCTGGCGGGTACGGGGGACAGGATTGCAGGGTATACCCTTTGGTTGGTTGATGATGCATGGGAGGGATTGTAACCATGACAATGAGACGATATACGATAGAATGAATGTAAAATTAATGTTCTCCCATGTAAACTATCACATAATTCACAATAAAACATTTAAGAAAAACAACAACAACAATGAGATATCACCTCACACCAGCAATAACAGCAAAGTTCAAAAAAGTAGAGGCCAATAAATGCTGGTGAGGATGTGGAGAAACTGTGACACTCTTGCCTTGCTGATGGGATTGCAAAACAGTCAGCTCACTAATGCCTAGAATTTAGATCTTTATGTGTTCCCTTTCATATTTGGTGACTTCCATCTTTCCTAGATTCATGTTTTATACATTACACATTCGGATCATTAATTGTTTGCAGCTATTTCTTTGCATTTCAAGTTGTGAAACATCAGCAAATGAACATCCCAAAGATTTCCTTTATCTAAGTTATTATGATCAAGTCTACTTTGGTGAAGCAGCTCTTCCCCAGTCATATTTTGAGTGCCTTCCACCATGAGGGGCTCATTTTTGGGCAATATATCTGACAATATTTATCTGCTACTCATAAGCTTTTCAGTAGCTAACCATTTCAAAGTGATCCACTTCCTCTTCTTCCTAGTCTGTCTAACTCTGGAAACTTCTGAAACCTGTGAACCCTGGTTTTTAAATTCTACTGGCTTTAAAAACACTGTTGGCATAGTTTATAGCATCACAGAAGCACACAAATCACCACCGTACAACGAAGTGACAGATGGCTGGTAGATTTCCTGTTACAACAATACTAAATGATTGTGACATCAACCCAGTACAAAATACACTGAAAATACTTAAGTATAACTAAGTATTAAGATATGAAAAGTATGTAGATGTATAATTATCTGACAACATGGACAGATGCTTATAATATAATGTGAAAACATTTAGGATGACAAGCTCAATTATAGTCAAATTCTAAGTATAGAATGATGTGTCTCAAAATAAAATTGAAAGTAATTATCCCCAAATATTAAAAATAGTAATGCTTTGCTACTGTGACTATAGATTATTTTAGATTTCACATTAGTCTACATTTCTCCAACACTTAAAATATATTTTTCAAATAAAAAAATATAATAAATACATGTAAAATATAAAAATTATATTGAATTATGTGATTAATATGAATAGTATGAGCTTAAAGTTCCAATAATGATGTAAACATAGAATTACACTGTGGCGTTCTCGATTCATTACTTACCAAAAAATTAAAAATACTGTTTACTTTAGGAAATAATTGTAAAGAATTCTGCTTCTTTTCCTACAATAGTTAACCTTTTAGTTAACATTCAGAATGTTAAGACCCACAGAGTAAATAGATTCAATTGAAAAATGTTCTTTCTAGGAAATAAGGCAGACACAAGGGGCAAATACTGCATGACTACACTTATGTAAAGTACTTAAAAATGTAAATGCATACAGACAAAGGTTTTTTGTTTTAATTGATTATCAGGGGATTGGGAAAAGCAAAAAAATGTGAAGTTGTTATGTAAGAGGTACTACATTTCTGTTTTAGGGAAAAAATTTGAAAATGAATAATGATAATGACTGTATAACATTTTGAATGTAATTAGTATCATTAGATTATTATGCACTTAAAAGTGGTAAAATGGCAAACATTTTGTCAGACAAATTTTACCACTCATACACACAGTACTCTGAAAATAGGAATAAACAGTTATGTGGATAGTATTTTAATTATCTCTGTTTAAATCTGCATGGAAAGTATGCTCAGAAACTATATCCCATTTACCTCATGCCTAGTTAAAATAATATGATGCTAAATTGCAACAGTATTAGGCAATTCTTTTCCACTCTACTTTTCTTTTTATACTCACGAAATTAGCAAAAGAACTAAAAGAATGGTAAAAGTCTATTTGAATGTTAAGCTATAATTGCAATATCTGAGTTAGTTTAAGGGATATAATATAGTTTAAATACAGTTTATTTCTAATTATATACTTTAAAGTCTCAGAGAGTAATTACTTTAATGTGAGTTTAACATTGTGGAGTTTATGTTGACTTAGAAAAACTTTGATGACAAATATATTTAATGACTTCTGAAATAATATAAAAATTTTCTTCTCATCTTTTTCTCTTCCTCCTCCTTCTCTTCTCTTTTTCTTTACCCACTTTATCTTTCTCATCTCAACTGTGTTTATATATCTATCTACACTTTTCCGCTTCCTAGCTTCTTTCTTCTCTTACACTTCTTGTGACAAGTTCTTTGAGTTTTAATCATATGTGCTAAAATCTTTAATTACTAGTACATGATAAATTAAAGTTGTATTTAATGAAATTACCTCATTTTTCATGAGACTATTAAAATTGACTATTAACATCCATGAGGAGATTGATGATAAGACACAGGGAGGTCTCCAAGGAATACTGGGCCTAGAGATGATAAAGGACCCATCTCCAGAACTGATAGAAAGAGAAAGCCTTTTCATCGAATCTTCACTCTGATTTTAATTTGTAGCCTTTTTGAGAAGAAGTCCTGGTGATGCTGTAGGATAAGCTCTGGAAATCTAACTACAAGTTTGGCAGGTCAAACCCATCAGCCACTCTCAGAGAGAAATATGAGACTTTCTGCTCTCTTAAAGATTTATAGCCTCAGAAATAAATAGGGTTACTATGAAAAGTGAATAATAGGTAATAATTAAGATGGATATAGTTGCAAATCTAAATGCACCCATACATTTGTTCTGGTGACATGTAAATATTAGCTATAATCTTGTGCTAATTTCTGTCTCATTCATCCTTTTTTCCACATATTGACTGTATTCTTCTTCCTGCCAACTAAATGACTCCCTATGTCCAAGCTAAAGCCTTGATTAATCTTGACCAGGATAAGAAATATTAGGGTCTTCTATATAAGAACTCATGGTTCAGCACTGTAGGATCAATATTGGACTGCCAATTATAAGACTGAGGTTTTTATTGTGGATTGAGTGAAAGTTTACAGGACACATCATCAGTTTCACATTCAACAAATCATATACCTTGCTTCATTACAATGATTATACTCCCCTCCATGAACCATCAGTTAACGGTATTTCTCTCTACCCACTTTAGCTTTTTAAAAAACAAACAAACAAACAAACAAAAACTCACTCAAGCATATGTAATACTTTACATCCCCAAAGGGTACATTCTGCAAGTCTGCTTCTGGCCACCAGCTCTTAGTCCTTCTTTCCTTAGTCCATGAATCTAGAGTCCTCAGCCGCTCCCCCTCTCCATGCCCCCATCTCTGCCTCCATAGCTGGCACTGCTGCTTCTCTGGATAAGGTCCCGCACTCTGCTTGTGTGTTCCTCTCTTGATGGTCCTAGGGCCCTCTGTTTCTGGACTGTAAGATTAAATGTTCCCCTTTTTTTGTTACAAAATTTCTATCTTTATAATTGTGACAGTCGCGATTAGTCATGATAACAAGTATTCACTATTGAATCTTACAAATCGTATCCCCATTTCTTTTCACCAGACCCATCTAGACAAGATGAGAGCTATTCAGTGAGGACTCTTTCTTTCCCCCCGTATTCTAAAACTAAACTCCCTCTTGAAACCTTGTAAGCCAGTCACTTCGTGCCTTTATTGCCCCCTCATTTTAGGTAGGCAATGTCTAAGTTGCCCATACCTATCTACCCTGTGCTCAGAGGGGATAGCATTGATACTTGATGTGAAGACTCTTTCCCTTTCTGTTCATATTTAAAGTAACTACCGCTCTGAGTATAGGTCAGGTTCATTATGAAGATGTATCTTCTGTCACTGTAGCTGTTCCAGTCTGCTTGTCCTTCCTAGTGGGAATGTCCCACCTCATAAGGTTCTGGATGGGATGCAGGATTCCACCTAAGGTCCTATACTCTGTAAAGGCTTTGCACGAGACCTATATCACTGGGCAACTTGTAGAACCCCTTTTAGGTACTCCAAACAGTTATAGGCTGAAGACGGGCTTACAAGTTTTCTCTGATCATGTTTCCCAACATTCCTTTGTTTCCGACTCAAGTGTCTATTTTGCAATAGTAGGCAAGGGAAACTAATATTCATAAGACAGTCAAGGATTTTAGTATTATTTACCCTCTTCAAACTATACCTACATCTTTGTGTCCCAGAGCTCTGTTGTTCCAAATTTGAGTATGCATCACTATTTACCTCTGTCCCACTAAGCCATGCAAACCTGTTTCAGTGTTTCCCTATCATTTTGTTCTTCCACCTCCTCCCCCTTCTTGTATTGCCCTCCCCAACTCCCAAACTAAACCTCCCACCCAAACCCCATTGTAGTTATCTTATATTCCATTAATTCTTCCCTCCATTTAAGACAGTCTATTTTATCCCATAATGTACCTGACCTTCCCACCACCTGTGTCTCTGTTCCTTTGTGTTTACCTTCTTTCACACTGCAATTGTGTGAAAAATGTTGTGATCGTAGACTGACCTCCCAGATCCTCTTTTCTTATAATTTTATTCTGTTCTTGACTCTTCCATTTGTTGATTAAGTTCAGGGTGATGCTGCCATGTACTTCATTCTGTAGTTGTTGTCTGCTCTTGTTGGTTCTCAGTCCACAGAACTTCCTTTAGGATGTTTTTCATAGCAGGGTTGGCTTTGGCAAAATCTCTTAGCTTCT
>NW_006408726.1:489012-492226 GCF_000296735.1 Chrysochloris asiatica
GAGGAGATCTGTGCACATGCATAGTAGAACCCTCCAAGGGTGGGGCTGGGGTGTTCACTAGCCCAGGCACTCCTATAGTCACCAGAATGGAGGTACACACACAGCAAGGGACCAACGCACAGATACCAAAAGAAAAGAAGGTCCACACTTTTATCTCCGCGGCTCTGTCAGGCGTACGTGGCTGCTCCAATCCTTCCCCTGCTTGGGCCCACACAAGATGGCGGCTCCTGGAGCAGCTGAGCCTCCCGAACCAGAGAGCAATGGATTTCTTGCTTCTGCCACAAACTCCCCCATCTGTAAGCCTTCCAACCTTCTAAATATTCCTTTATATGTGGTTCAGAGTTCTGGGCCCATCCCCTGACCCTGCTTGGTCCTGTATTCTGTGTTGTTGCTGGCGGAGCCATCTTGTTTGTTCTCTACATTCTCTCAACAGAAATACAAATTACATTTGTGGACATTCTATGCTGCTGACCCTATAAATGTCACTCACATACTCTAGCATCCTCTTTTTTCCTTAAGTAACTGCCTACCTACTTAGCTAAAGAAATGCCATCATCAAATCTCTCCTAACTCTGAAGTAATTTTAGAAACTGCACTTCACATACAGCCAAACTTGTTTAAAATGTTGACTCAACTCTTAAAGTGCCATTGGATTCTTAGCCCATGTAGTCCAGCTTCTTTTTTCACCACTCTAGCAAATGTCCTTGACACCCGGCTTCCACAACAATGTTCTCACCTTAGTCAAATCCCTCATCATTATTTGAAATTGGTAAACTTTTCTTTTCTTCCCTCCTGATATACTCCTTTCTCTTGATTTCCTTTTCCTCGGGTCCTTGGTGCACTCCTTTTTCTGAGACCATCTATCATATGTGTATTCCAAATATCACATAATATTCATTCTCCCTGAACAATTTAGTTAATTCCATCTATTTTAATTCCTGTACAATTTTGGATGGTTTTCAAATATTCAACTCAGACATATGTCCTGTATTTTATTTTAAATTTTTTCAGTATTTATTTTAAACTGACTTGTCTCATCTGATTTTCCTCCTTCATCCAAATTAACACTTGTCTACCCTCCAGCCAGTGACTTACCCTCACCTCCTCTACCAGCCCTAGTAACCATCAAACAATATCTCTTTCCAACCATTTTTCTATTTTTTTACAACAGTCTAATGCAATATTTATCTTACTGCAACTGACTTATTTCTCTCAGCATAATGACCTCCAGCTTTATCTGTTATGGTGCTTTGTAGACTTATTGTTGTTTTTTATATTCCATTGGGTGTACCAATGTTTGTTTATCCACTCTTCTATTGATGGGCATTTAAGTTGTTTCCATTGTTTAGATATTATGAATAGTGCTGTGATGAGCATAGATATACAAAGATCTATTTGCATCACAGCTCTTATTTCTCTAGGATATATACTAAATAGAGAGATTGCTGGGTCAAATGATATTCCTTTGTCTAGGTTTTTGGAAAAAGCCATACTAGTTTCCACAGTGGTTGTACCATTTTATAGTTCCAATTTGAAAACCTAGAATAGACAAATTTTTGAAAGTATGCTACCTACCTAAACTACATGGACTGAACTAGAAGATTTGAACAGACTCATAGTAATAGGAGAAATTGCTCAGGTCACTAAAAAATTTCCAAATATAGAGTCCAGGCGCATAGGACCTCACTGGTGAATTCTAACAGACTTTCAGAGAAGAGTTGACACCAATTATTCTCAAACCATTTCAGAGTATAGAAAAGAATGGAAAGCACCCAAATTCATTTTATGAAATGAGCATAACCCTGATAACAAAACTTGTCAAAGACATCATTAAAAAACTAAATAGACCAATAGCCCTCAAGAACATTGATGCAAAAATTTCAACAAAACTTTTTTTCTAGCCAATAAAATAAAAAAAAACATATTAAAAAGTAATACACCATGACCAAATGAAATTCATATCACATAAGCAAGGATGGTTCAAAATTAGGAAAACATCAATGATCATATCAATTGATGAACAAAATGCATTTGATAAAATCCAACACACCCATTCCTGTTGAAAATACTCAACAAAATGCAAGGGAAATTAGTCAACATAATTAAGAGCATGTATTCAAAACCAGTAGCCAGTATTGCTCTCAGTGCAAATAAACAAAAAAATGTTCCCCTTTTGAATGTGAACCAGATAGGGATGCCCTTCATAACTACACCTAATCAATATACTTCTAGAAATCTTAGCTATAAAGCAAGAAAGTGAAATTAAAGAGTGTTACTTCTTCTTTGTCAATTTGTTGTTGTTAAGTGCCATTGAGTTGGTTCCAACCCATAGTGACCCTGTATAGGGTTCCTGAGGAGTGGCTGGTAAACTTGAATAACTGACTTTGTGGTTCAAACAGACTTTGCAGTCGAGTGCATTAACCCACAGAGCTATACATTAAATTTCAAATTGGTAGGACTACATTTCTTCATAGTATTTTTTAACCTTTTTATTGCTATAAAATCACGATATCATTTTTTATTTGCCAGGAGTTTATCTATTCTATTATTTTTTTAAAAGGACCAATTTATATTGCTATTTTTTTTATTGTTTTCTGTTATTTCTGCTCTAATATTAATGATTTTTTGGGGTACTTTTTTCTTCTGGGGCAGCATATTTTGCTGCACTTTTTCTTATTATTGGAAATGTTGGGTTAAGGTGTTGACTTTGATTCTTTATTATTTTTGGATATATTTATTGCTATAAATTGCCTCCTGTACACTGCTATTCCCATATTCCAAAAGTCTTGGCAGGTTATGTTTCATTCTTAGTTAGCTCAAGTAATATTTTACTTATTTTTTTAAAAAAATTATTCTATTACTCCATCCATGTATTTTATTTTTACCCTAGATCTTCCTATTGTTGATCTCTAATTCTGTTGCATTGTGATCTGTGGATGTGCTTTTTAATGTTTTGATGTCTTTAAATTTATTGAAGCTTATTTGTGGCCTAACATATGGTCTGTTCTGGAAAATGTTCCATGTGTGCTGGAAAAAATGTTTATTTTACTGTGTTGGGTGGAGTGTTTTCTATTGCTCTATGAGGTGAACTAAGATTATTATGGTGTTTAGTTCCTCTGTTTTTGATGAGTTCCTTTAAAGTTCTCCTACTATTACTGCTGTTGTTCTTGTTAGGTGTCATTGAGTCAGCATTGACCCATAGCGACTTATGCAC
>NW_006408726.1:494085-495670 GCF_000296735.1 Chrysochloris asiatica
TGACATCCATTTTGACCTTTTCCTTCTTTCTTGTCTTCTTAATGACTTTTTGCTTTCTTCACGTATGATGTTCTTGATGTCATCCCACAATTCTTCTGGTCTTCAGTTTTTAGTGTTTAATATATCAAATCTGTTCTTCAGATAATCTCTGAATTCAGGAGGGTTATATGCAAGGTCATATTTTGGTTCTCGTCAACTTGTTTTCATTTTTTCAGCTTCAATTTGAGTTTGCATATGAGTAATTGATGATCTGTTCCACAGTCTGCCCCTGGTCTTTTTTTCACTGATGATATGGAGCTTTTCCATTATCTCTTTCCACAGATGTAGTTAATTTGCTTTCTATGTATTCTATGTTTATAGTCGTCTCTTATGCTGTCTAAAGAAGGTATTTAAAATGAACAAATCATTGGTTTTGCAGAATTCTATTGTGCATTCTTCAGTATCATTTCTATCACCAAGGCCATATTTTCCAACTACTGATCCTTCCTCTTTGTTCCCAACTTTTGCATTCCAATCACCAGTAATGATCAATACATCTTGATTGCATGTTTGATTGATTTCAGAACTGTCTATTTCTTTCTTCAAGTCTGTCAGATTTATGTATTTGGGGGTTCTTTCATTGAGTGTATTATGATTACATACTCTTGTTGATTACTCTCTACGATTACAATTGACTGTTTAGTCATTTTATAATGTCTTTCTTTATCTCTTATTCTGTTTTTTCCCTTAATATCTATTTTATCAAAAATTATTATTGCCACTCCTGCTCCTTTTTTATTGTTGTTAGCATGATATATTTTTTTTTTGAGCCTTTGATTTTTATTTTGTCTTTGTGTCTAGTGTGTCTCTCCTATACAGCACATTGGTGGGACCTGTTTTCTTACATAATCTGAGACACTCTGCCACTTGATTGGCACTTTTGATCCATTTATATTCACTGCATTTATCAATAGGTATGAATTGATATTGTTTTGCTGTATGCTTTTCTGTGGTGTTGCAGGTTTATTTTTCCACAAATTTTTGTGTGTGTGTGATTTCTTCATTCTCTTTGTTTATAGGTTTTCTTGGCAATTTTATTTTATTAAATCTTATTATCCTATTTTTAATGTTAGTATATTTTTAAGCAAACAGTTTATTGATAGTCTTTGAGGCTACATTATAATTTATTTATTTCTCCACAAGTTTAAAATTCTATTCTATCTTGAAATGTATTTGACTTTTTCTTTGTTTGGAAGATCTGTAACTACTTTTTACTTTTGTTTTTGTTGTTGTTGCTGCTATTTTGCATTATAAAATTATTTCTCCAGTTCCCTATTTTAAGTCTTACAGGTTTGTTTTACTTTGAATACATCTGTATCTGACTGGTGTGGCACTGTGAGTTAATGTGCCAGACTGCAAAGCCATTTGAACTGCAAGGTCGGCAGTCTGTTTATAATATCTGTTTAGTATTCCATCTTGTGACTCATATATATGTTGTTGTTGTTGTTAGGTGCCATTGAGTTGGTACTGACTCATAGCGACCTTATGCACAGCAGACTGAAACACTGCCCGATCCTGGGCCAACTTCACTATCTTGGTACTATCT
>NW_006408726.1:496330-502891 GCF_000296735.1 Chrysochloris asiatica
CCATCTAGACAAGATGAAAACTATTCAGTGGGGATTCTACCTTCCCCTGCACACTCTGAAACTAAACTCCCTCTTGAAAACTTGTAAGCCAGTCACCTCATGCCTTTATAGCCCCTCTCAACCCCCATTTTAGGTAGCCAATATCTGTTGGCCATCTCTGTCACTCTATCAACCCTGTTTACTGAGGGGATATGTTTGATCCTTGATGTGAAGACTCCTTCCCTGTCAGTTGGCAACTCCTATATTTTGTGTTTTAGATGCATATCTTCAACCCTCATCAAGAGAAATCTGGTATGTTTCACAGTGAATAAAATTGAAAAAAAAATTAATGAAGTAAGAAAGCTCATTTCCTTTTCACACCACCAACTAGAAACCCTACCTGCCAGCTTTTCTCTTGTTTTGTTTACTTTCTCAGGATACAATCCTGACGGTTAGCTTGAGCATCATTTCTTTCTCTCCACCACCCTCTATAGTGAGTCAATTTCGGATCCTGTAATTTTGACCTCCCTGGAGTCTCCTGGTGTGGCACTCTAGGATAGGCACTGGACTGCCAACCACAAGGTTGGCAGTTCAAACCTACCAGTTGCTCCTCGGAAACTGTACAGGGTCACCATGGGTCTAAATTGACTTGACAGCATGTAACAATAACAATTGAACAGTGTCTGTGCATTTATATACTAATTCCAACCCTCAGTTGTTATTTGGTTTAGTTTAAATTCATCATTTTGTTTTTAGGGCTACTATTAAAATTATCTTGTCTTCCTCCAGATGTATCCACCTCTAATTCTAAGAGACATTCTGAAGAATAGATGTGTGATTTAGAACTAGTCACTGTGGTTGATGCACCAGACTGCAAAGCCATTTGAACTGCAAGGTTGGTGGTTCAAGCTCACCAGCTGCTCCTTGGAAACTCTATACAGGGTCGCTGTGGGTCAGACCTGACTCGACGGCACATAACAACAACAGCCATCAGACAATATCTTTGATATCCCGTCTGAATAAAGTTTTAGAGCTCTGGTAGTGTAGTGGTTACGAATCGGGCTGCGAACCTTAAGGACAGCAGTTCGAAACTACCAGCGGCTCCGCGGGAGAAAGATGAGGCGTTCTGCTCCCATAAAGATTTAAAGCCTCGGAAACGCTGTACGGGGTCGCTATGGGTCGGAACCGACTCGACGGCACTTAACAACAACAACAAAGGTGAGACAGAAATGGCTGCAAGCATACATTGACAGAGAACTTCCAGAAGTTCAAGCTGGATTCAGAAGAGGATGTGGAATGAGGGATATCATTACTGATGTCTGATGGATCTTGGCTAAAATCAGAGAATACCAGAAAGATATTTGACTGTGCTTTATTGACTATGCAAAGGCTTTTGATTGTGTGGATCATGACAAACTATGAACAACATTGCAAAGTATGAGTATTCCGGAACACTTAATTGTGCTTATGAGGAATCTGTATCTGGACCAAGAGGCAATTGTTTAAACAGAACATGGGAACACTGAATGGTTTAAAATTTAAAAAGGTGTGCGACAGGGTTGTATTCTTTGACCATACTTATTCAACCTGTATGCTGAGCAAATAATCTGAGAAACTGGCTGCAAGAGGACATTAAAAGAGAACTGTTAAAAATTCAAGGTAGATTCAGAAGAGGACATAGAACTAGGGATATATGGCTTATATCAGATGAATTGCAACTAAAACTGAAAATTTTCATAGTCTTATATACAAAATAGATACTTGTATTTTTATTTATTGACTAGGAAAAAGTATTTGACTGCATGGATCATGACAAGCTATGGATGTTGTTGTTGTTAAGTGCCGTCGAGTTGGTTCCTACCCATAGTGACCCTGGATAAGGTTTCCGAGGAGCAGCTGATGAGCTTGAACTGCTGACCTTGCAGTCAAACAACTTTGAAGTCTGGTGTATTAACCCACAGTGCCATACCAGGATAGCACTGCAAAAATGGGTATTCCAGAACACTTATTTTACACATGAGGAACCTGTATACAGAACAAGAGGCTGTTGTTTGACTAGAACAAGGAGCTACTGAATGGTTTAAAATCAGAAAACCTGTGCACCAAGGTTGTATCCTTTCACCATATAGATTCGATTTGTGTGTAGAACAAATAACATGAGAAATTGGATTATATGAAGAAACACATGTCATCAGGATTGGAGGAAGACTCACTAATAACCTGTGATATGCAGATGATACAATCTTACTTGATGAAAGCAAAAAGGACTTAAAATAGTTACTGATGAAGACCAAAGACCACAACATTCAGTACGGATTGCACATCAATGTAAAAAAAGCAAAAAATCCTGACTGCTGTACCAATAAATGATAAATGGGGAAAAGATTCAAGTTGCCAAATATTTCATTTTGTTTGGATCTACTATCAATACACAGGAAGTAGCAATAAAAAAATCAAATAACATAGTGCATTAGGCAAATCTGATGCATAAGACCTCTTTCAGGTATTCAACAGCAAAGATGTCGGTTTGAGGAGTAAGGTGCCCCTGACCCAAGCCATGGTATTTTTAATAGCTGTATATGCATGTTAAAGTTGGACAATTAATAAGGAAGACTATAGAAGAACTGATGCACTTGAATTATGGTGTTGGAGAAGAATATTGAAAGTACTATGGACTGTCAAAATTAAAAAAAAAAACAAATCTATGTTGGAAAAAGTATAGCCTGAATACTTTTTGTGAGTCAGGACAGTGAAGCTTCTTCTCTCATACTTCAGACATATTATCAGAAGAGACCACTCCAGTAGAGGGATATCATGCTTGGTAAAGTGGAAGGTCAATGAAAAAGATAATATTCCCTTCTCCAATGAGATGAAGTGGCACAGTGGCAACAGCAATGCACTCAAGGATAACAATTGCGAGAATTATGCAGGACTGGGCTGTGTTGTGTTCTGTTGTGCATAAGGTTGCTATGAATCACAATCAACTTGATGGTACCTAACAACAACAAAAAAATTTGTTTTTGCACAAAAATCAGAGTAATATGCTAGAAAATAAGAATATGTTACTTTATGGTAGTTGTGGTTTCTGTCAGAAAAATCTGCTTTTGTACTGTTCATATAGAGCTCTTAATTGCATAATCACCCAAAAAGAATAACTTCGTCTATGTGTAACTTAGATGAAGTTTCTGTAGTGGTTATGAATCTAGCTGCTAACCTCAAGGTCAGTCGTTTGAAACTACCAACTATTCTGAGGGACAAAAGATGAGATTTTTCTGCTCCTATAAAGATTTATAGCCTCGGAAACTATGCAGGGTCACTATGAGTTGGAACCAATTCCACAGTACTGAGTAACAAATGTATTATTATTAAATTATTTTTGGACACTTCTGTGTGGGTCTCAATTCATGAAATTGATGGAGAAGGAAAAACATTTAATCTCAATACAAAGCTAAATAGTAAATTTATTATTAAATATAACATCTCTGTGAGCATTAAACACCCACCCAAGATAATTTAATTGAAAATACACTCATATAATACGCTGTTGGTTTTATTCTCAAGTTTGCAGTTTAAAGAATCAGGGTCATTCTCCCCAGGTGTTTTGAGTATATTTATTTGTTTAAGGTGATTCTAATTTGACATTGTAGAATGGGCCATTTTAAGTTATTAATTGAAACACACTTAAAGAGAGTACTTAATTTTTGGTTTAATTATAAATTTTTATTCTAGGGTGTTTCATACCAATATGAATCATTCACACACTGTCGTATTAAAGGGGGAGTCCTGCTGTGACGTTGTAGGATAAGCAATGGATCACAAGGTTGATTTGAATTGCAAAGTTAGTGGTTCAAATCCATCAGCACTCCTGGGAAACCCTATATAGGGCTGCTATGAGTCAGAACCCACTCGGGCTGCTTATTATAAGTCAGAACCCACTTGATGGCACTAAACAACAACAGAAACATTTTAAATTGGAGCATGGGTACAAAAAGAATACAAAAAAGGGGATAATGGGGAAAGTCAAGCAGAGAAAAGGCTAAAAGGTATATATTTGTGAATGTGAGGATGTTAGAACATTTTGTACTTCTACAGTTTCATCCTATTCCCATATTCAAGATTTGAAGCTTATATTATCAGATATGTGGTCCTGGTATGGTGTTATAGGATAAGCAGTGGACTGCTATTCGCAAGTTTGGTGGATCAAACGCATCAGCCATTTCTCAGAAACTCTATTTACTGTCACTGTTTGAACCCAATAGATGGCACTTAAAAACAACAGCAGCATTATCAAGTTGCTAACAAATAGCTATAGGTGGTGTCAATGGCCGTGGTGGTTGTATATTGTTGAGGCAGTTCCAACTCATAGCGACACTGTATAGCATTTCTGAAGTTGTAAATCTTTATTGGAACAGAAAGCCTCTTTCACCTGTGGAGCCACTGGCAGATTTGAACTGCTAATCTGCAGTTATAAGATCAACTAGTATTCTACTATGCTACCAGGGCTTCTTAAATAGTAATTAGAAACCTAAAATTTAAATCTAAATTTTTGGAGGTGATAAGAGTTAAAATATTAATTCCAAATGATATAGATAAAATAAATATAGAGTGTTTCATCTTTATGATTCACTCATTTGTCATTGTGTAATTATCATTTATGTGTTCAGTGATCATTTTCAATTGTTGCATAAAATTACCCTTAAATAAGAAGCTTACAAAAATACACATATATTATCTCATGGTTTCTATAAAACTGCAATAGTTTGACTGGGTGTCTGTTAAGAATGCCAAAAAATGTCAGCCTGGACACTTGACTTGCCTGAATCTCAGGCTTCTCTTCCAAGAACACATGGTGATGTTTTTTTTTCTTCAATATTTTTTGTGCATGAATTGAGTTTGTTTACAAATGAGGTCATCAGTTTTACATCCAACAAATAATACACTTTGTTTTATCCCGATGATTGTAATCCCCTCCATGTAGCTACAGTTATCCTTGGGCCTCCACCCACCGTCCCATCACTTCTCACCTTTGTCCTTATGTACATTTGATCTTGAATGATTGACCTTTCCATCTTTCATAGAGAGCATACATTATTAGTTGTTGTTGTTCCCCCTACAAACTTTACTACTGCTTGGCTGAAAGTTTGGCCACTAGGGTGAGTTCCTTGCTAGACCTGAAGGGTGGTTGAAGGCCATATTCTCAGGTTCCTCCAGTCTTTTTCTGAACAGTAAGGATGATTTCATTTTTTTTTTAGTAGTTAATTTTTTTTTTTTTAATAATTCACATCCTACCATGCTGCCCATAACCATCTAATGTGACCCCTTTCAGAGCAGTTGGTAGTGGTAGCTGGGCATCAGCTAGGTCTAGTCTCAATTGTGGAGACTGATAACCATATGTTCCACTTTGATTAATTGATTCTGAGCATCTTTAATTCTCACCGCTCTTCTTTCTCCTGCACATAGAGATCAACAACTTTTCCTTAGATGGCCAATCATGATCTTTTAATATTCCAGACACCAATCAACAAAGTAGGAGGTATAACATTGTGAAATTTTGTTGTTGCTGTTGTTAGGTGTCATCGAGTTGACTTTGAGTCATGGCAACCTAACGGACAACAGAACCAAATGCTTCCCAGTCCTGCACCAACCATATGCTCATTGCTACGCTTGAGCCCATTGCTGGTACCACTGTGCCAATCCATCTCATTAGGGGTCTTCCTCTCTTCTGTTGACCCTCCACTTTACCAAGTGTGATATCCTTCTCCAGGGACTGGTCCATACTCATAATATGTCCAAAGTATGAGAGATTAACTCTGGTCATCCTGGTTTCCAAGGAGCATTTTGGCTGTACTTTTTCCAACACAGATTAGTTTGTTCTTGGAAGTCCATGGTATTTTAATATCTTCTCCAACACCATTAACTCAAAAGCATCAATTCATCAATGGTCTTCTTTATTCACAATCAAACTTACACATGTACATGAGGTTATTGAAAATACAATGGCTTGGGTCAGGTGCACCTTAGTTCTCAAACTGACATGTTTGCTGTTGAAAAATTTACCAACGTCTTGTGCAGCAGATTTGCCCAAAGTAATCTGTCATTTAATTTCTTGACTGCTGCTTCGGTGAATGTTGATGGTTAGGCAGAACAAAATGAAGCCCTTGACAACTTCAATCTTTTTTCTATTTATCTTGATGTTATTTATATGTCCAATGGTTAGGGTTTTTGTTTACCTGTGCTTAATTTACTATGCAAGGATTTCAACTGTGTGGATCATGACAAGGTATTGACAACATTGCATACAATGAGTAGTCCAGAAAAGTTAAATGTGCTCATAAGGTACCTGCACACACACCAAGAGTCAATCATTCAAACAGAACAAGTTGTCAAAGACTTAATTTTGCTCTGCGCAATCATCAACACTCACAGAAGCAACAGTCGAAAAATCAAATGACATATTACATTGGGCGAATCAGCTGCATAAGACTTCTTTAAAGAGTTCAAGAGCAAAGATGTCAGTTTGAGGACTAAGGCATATTTACTAAAGCCATGCATTTTTTTTTTTTTTAATTAAATGTTTTTATT
>NW_006408726.1:511066-515494 GCF_000296735.1 Chrysochloris asiatica
GAGCTGGGGCTGCAGCGGCACAAGTTTAAGAAGCCTGTAATTCCTCACACAGTGATTTCTCAAAGAAGCGGGTCTAAGGCTCTGGTGCACTGAGACTTACGCTGGCTGTGAGACTGTGGGTTCCTACCTGGGAAGTTTAACTCACAAGTTGCCCCCCCGCCCCCGATCCTGGAGCCCCCACTCACCCGCACCGCCTGGCTGCCCTGGCAAACCGGAAGTAAAAGCCATGGTATTTTCAATAGCTTCAGATGCATGTGAAAATTGGACAGAGAATAAGGAAGACCATAGAAGAATTGATGTGTTTGAGTTATGATATTAGAGAAGAATATTAAAATACATGAACTGCTAGAAGAACAAACAAATCTGTTTTGAAGAAGAACCAGAATTCTCTTTAGAAGCCAGTATGGTGTGACTTCATCTTTCATATTATCTTTCATGTTATCAGGAGGGACCACTCCCTGGAAAAGGACATCATACTAGGTAAAATGGAGGGGCAGAGAAAAAGAGGAAAACCACCAATGAGATGGATTGGCACAGTGATAACAGCAACGAGCTCAAGCTTAAAAATTATTGTGAAGTTGGCTCATGACTGGGCAGTGTTTCATTCTGTTTTACATAACATCACAGTGAGTCATAACTGACTTGATAGCACCCAACAACAACAATAACCACTTTACCAAGCATGATGTCCTTCTCCTGATAGTGGTCCCTTCTGATAACATGCCCAAAATGCAAGAGATGAAGTATCACCATTCTGGCTTCTAAGCAGGTTTCTGACTGTATTTCTTCCAACACAGATATTTTTCTTCTTCTGTCAGTCCATGGTACTTTTAGTATACTTCTCCCATATCATATGTCAAATGCATCACTTCTTGTAAGGTCTTCCTTATTCATTGTCCAACATTCAAATGCATATGAGGCTATTTCAAATACCATGACTTGGGTCAGGTATATCGTAACCCTCCTCTCACTAATCTCTACTTTTGGACACTTTAAAGAAGTCTTGTGCAACAGAGTTACATAATACAATGTTGTTGCTGTTGTTCAGTGCTGCTGAGTCAATTCTGGCTCATAGCAACACTTTACAGGATTTCAGAGAGACAGCTGGTGGGTTTAAACCACTAATCTTGTGGTTTGCAATCCAGCATTTATCCTACAGTGCCACACCAGGAATCCACTTAATGCAATACTACCCTTGGTTTCTTAGCTGCTGCTTCCATGAGTGTTGATTGTGATACAAGCAAAATGAACTCTTTGACAATTTCAATCTTTTCTCCATTTATCTTGATGCTATTTATTAATCTAGTCATAAGGATTTTTGTTTCCTTTACATTGAGGTGCAATCCATACTAAAGGCTGTGGTCTTTGATCTTTGTTGTTGTTATCAGGTACCATTGAGTCGGAACTAACTCATAGCGACCCCATGCACAGTAGAACGAAACAATGTCCAATCCTGGGCCAACCTCACTACAGCTGCCACACATGAGTCCATCAATGATGCCACCTGGCCGATCCATCTCGTTGGGGGTCTTCCTCTTTTTCTCTGACCCTCCACCTTACCCAGCATGACATCCTTCTCCAACGATTGTTTCCTCCGGACAAAATGTCCAAAGTATGAGAGACGAAGCTTAGCCATCCTGGCCTCCAAGGAGCACTTTCCAGCAGCAATGATCTTTATCAGTAAGTATTTTAAATCCTCTTGACTTCCAGCAAACAATGTTGTGGCATCTGCATGTTGTAATTTGTTAATGAGGCTTTCTCCCATCCTAATACCACATTATTCTTCATATAAATTAGCCAGCTTCTCTGATTATTTTCTCAGCATCAGGTTGGATACATATGGAAAAAGCATACAAACATGGTGCACATTTTTCCTGATTTTAAACTATTAGATATCCACTTGTTGTGTTTGAACAACTGCCTCTTGGTCTATGTACAAGTTCCTATAGCTGGTCCTTTGTTGTTGTTAAGTGTCATTAAGTCAGTTCTGACTCATAGCTACCCTGTGGTTTCTGAGGAGTGGTTGATTAATTTGAACTGACAATCTTGTTCAAACCAACCTTGTGGTCCAGCGCTTTATCCCACAGTGAAATATCATGGATCAGCTGTTTATATGCAATATGTATAATAAAGAAACAAATTAAATGGAATGCTAACAAATGATGGAAAAGTTCTAACAGGATACAGGGAATCAAATACACAAATTGAATTAGAATAGTCACTCTTGGCTTATGGTGATAACGCCAGTGTGAAAGACCAACAAAGCTATAATAACCTTGGTAAGGGAAAATGGATGAATACCAATTTTGGTAGTGATATTAACTTTTCCCCAAACAAGAATCTCCATCCCAAATCTATTTCCTTTTTAATGCTCATAGAGGCCATTGGTCTTTCTCTTTTTTTTCTTCTCTGACATTTTCCAATTCTCCGCTGTCTATCACATTTTTGTCTTCATTCTCACTGTTGTGACTCCTTTTTATGCTTTCATTTTTTTCTTTACCTCTTACTATCTTTCACCTGTTCTGTCTACAAGTAATTATACTCAATAGTACACAGAAAAGGACCTAGTGAGTAATTTCCTTTCCTCCTTTCAAATTTAAATGTGTTCTTTATGCTTCCTTAAATTTTTTATTAGGTTTTTATAAACTCTATTTGATTTCTATGATTCATTTTTATCCCTTGGTGGAATTCCATGAAGATTTTCCTTTATGGACATTTTAAATTTAGCTGCCTTATTATTTGGATTCCAAATGGGGTCATCTAAATCTGAGGGCAAAAGGAGAGAGGGTTCAGCCTCTGGAATTCCCTACTGGAATGCAGTTTTTCAGTGCTGTGATAAGAGGCAATAAAACTAATGGTGGTTCAGTGGTAGAATTATGGACTTTCATGTGGGAGGTCCAGATTTGGTTTCCAGCAACACTTCTCATTTACAACAACCATGTGTCTGTCAGTGCTATGATGCTGAAGGAGCTCTGGTAGCCGTAGTGGTTACGAATTGGGCTGTGAGCCGCAAGGTCAGTAGTTAGAAACTACCAGCGGTTCCTTTGGAGAAAGATGAGGCGGTCTGCTCCCGTAAAGATTTACAGCCTTGGAAACCCTGTGTAGGGTCGCTATGAGTTGGAACCGACTCCACGGCACATCACAACAACAACAACAATAACAACACTGAGTTGGAAATGACTGTATAATAGTGGCTTTGGTATTATGGTATGCTGTGTGTATTCTCAATAAAAAAATAAATAAAATTTAGGGGGGAAATCAATCAATAAAACCCTATATATGAAAATTATTGATTTGCAATAGATCATAGGGATGGAATGGAACTGGGCAGCATTTTGTTCAATTTTACATTGTTCTGTTGTACATTGGATCAACATTAATCAGGTGCTGAATGCAGGACAGTTAACTGTGAGAGTCAAAGTTCTTATGGACTAGACTCTTTTCCAGCTGTAGTTCTTATTGGGATCTGGTCATTATACACAGACTCAGAGCTAGTAAGGATCTTATGTAGTCAAGAGAAGCTAATCCATATGACTGTTTCTTACCGCTATACACACCTTTGTTAATAGCCCCTTCTTTAAACATTCTTTAAATATTTCTTTTAAGCAGACCATCTCTTTCTTTCCAAAACCCTGACTTATACAGCTGTTACCCTTCGCACCATTTTTGTCACCAGAGTACCACCAGACTTCAAGTAAGTAGAGTAGGTGTGACATAGCACTATCATGCTTACCAAATTTACTTGGATTTTGTAAGCTACCATTTGTTTTGTACCTACTACATGGTACTAAGCTGGATAAAGACCCCTGGTAACACTGTAAGCAAAGCACTGGACTGCTAATCACAAGGTTGGCAATTTAAACACACCAGCTGCTCCATGGGAGAAAGATGAGGCTTCCTATTACTGTGAATATTTACACTCTTGGAAAACATATACAGGGTCATCGTGAGTGGGAATTGACTTCATGGAAGCTGGGGCATTTTTGTGCAAGATATTAGGTTAAAATTATATATGTTGCCTCATTTCCATACAACATCCCATGAGGAAATTGAATACTAATCAATATTTTAGGAAACTAAAAGTCTATATTTCAACTAACTAAATTTTTGTAGAGAATTCTACCCAGTGTATTTATTTTCAGATAATCAGATTTCTTAAATGATCTTGAGCAAGTCCATTGACTTGCTTGGTGTCAGTACGTATATTACAGTGCCACTAGGGCTTTCATCACTGGACCAAGAAACAATATTCTTATCAATAGAGAAAAGATTGAAGCTGTCAATGACTTAATTCTTCCTGGATCAACAATCAACACTCACGGAAGCAGCAATCAAGAGATCAAATGACATATTGCATTAAGCAAATCTGCTGCAGAAGACCTTTTTAAAGTGTTGAAGAGGAAAGATGTCAGCTTGAGGACTAAGGTG
>NW_006408726.1:516148-520719 GCF_000296735.1 Chrysochloris asiatica
TGTAAATCTTTACAGGAGCAGCAAGCCTCATCTTTCTCCCAAGGAACAGCTGGTAGTTTCAAACTGCTGACCTTGCAGTTAGCAGCCCGATTCATAATCACTACATTACCAGAGCTCCTTCAATGGCATATATAGATAGAGATACAGATACAGATATAGATACATCTCTATTTCTATCTCTATCTCTCTATATATATCCAGGAAATGGGTCACACAGTAATGCAGTAATGTTGTTATTAAGGGCTTTAGAGTCAGTTACAACTCATAGCAACCCTGTGTAGAGTTTCTATGAAGCAGCTGGTGAGTATGAACCACTTACCATGCATTTCAAAATGGACCTTATCTTACAGTGCTTATCTTACAGTGCAGCATCAGGACCCACACAGTATTGTTGTTGTTGTTAAGTGCCACCATTTTGGTTCTGACTTATAGCAACCCTATATACGGTTTCTGAGAAGAAACTGAGAAACCTGCCTTACAGTTCAAACCAACCTTAAGTTTGGCTAATCACATGTCCCTGGATCAGATCAGTCAGTTTTATCTTAACTCACATAGCTTCATCATTGTTAAATACTTTTGAGCCAGTTCTGACTTATAGCGACACTGTATAGTGTTGCAGAGGAGAAGCTGGTGGGGTTAATCAAAAACCTTGAGGTTTACAGTCCAGTACTTATTCTATAGTGCCCCAAATCCAAGATCACCATGTCATACAGACAATTGAGAGGTCATAGATTTTGGAGGCTAACAAATCCAAGATCAGCAGTCAATATGATTGACTGATAGCTCACATCCCAAGAACTGGAAGTCAGATGGTGAGAGCCAGATGCAGGCTATTTTGCAAGCAAAATGCTCAAGAGTTATGTTAGATAACCATGTATTTCTCATTTAGGCTACACCCTTGAGGAGACCCCTTTTCAACTGACTGGCTGCTCAATGCAGATCTCATCATGGAGATAATCATATCATATCAGATCACAGCATGAGAGATGAATACATCATTACATAGCTGCCAAACCAGAAAGTCAAGGCCTGGTGAAGTTGAACCATAACCTTAAAAGTTCCCTTACATAAAAAAGACAAGAACAGGCAGATGTATAGAGGACAAAGTTTATTTATGGTTTCCATAGACAAGAGGGAGGCAAAATGGGGCTTCTTGCTCTCTCATTGAGTTTCTGTTTATGGTGGTGGAAATTTCACATTGATTAAGGGTATTGGTTGTATAGCAGATTCATAAAATGAATAAGATACAAACCTGTAAAAGATTAAAGATGTCACTTTGAGGTCTAAGGTGTACCTGATCTAAGACACTGTTTTTTTAATTGCCTCGTATGCATATAGAAGCTGGATAATGAATAAGGAATGCTGGGAAAGAATTGATGCATTTTAATTATAATGTTGGTAAAGAATACCAAAATTAACATGGACTGCCAGAAGAGCTAACAAATCTTTCTCAGATGAAGTACATCCAGAATGCTCCTAAGATTCCAGGATGGAGAGACTTAATGTCTCTTACTTAGGACATGTCATCAGGAAAGACCAGTCACTGGAAAATGACATCATGCTGTGTAAAGTAGAGGGTCAGTGAAAAAAATGAAAACCTTCAATGAGATGAAGTGATGCCACAACATGGACTCAAATATAACAGTAATTGTGAGGGTGGTGCAGGGCCAGGTAGTATATTATCCTGTTGGACATAGGGTCAGGTTGTTATGAGTTGCAACTAACTTGATGGTACCTAACAATAACATCAAAAAGCCAGTAAAACAATGAATTGAAAAATGTTGTATGATATATATATTTAAAAAAAAAAAAAAAGAGAGAGAGCAATTGCAGAGAATACTTATATACAACCTAACACTTTATTGGATGTGTGCTTTGTTTATTTGTTTGTTGGTTTAGGGTCATTAGGGTCATGGTTTCATTGAAAACCCCCAGGTAATTGTCTTAATATTGGGTGTGTGTGTATGTGCTTTTGTTATACTTGCTAATTTGCTACATAATGTCTGGGATCCTAAAAGCTTGCAGTCATCCATCTAAGATAAAACAATTGACGTTTTTCAGGAATGTTGTAGTTGTTGTTAAGTGTTGTCCAGTGGATTCCGAGCTATAGCAACCCTGGAGAGGGTTTCCAAGGAGCAGCTGGTGAGTTTGAACCACCAACCTTGCAGTTCAAATGACTTTTCAGTCTGACACATTAGCCCAGCACTCCTTTTTTCAGGATTAGGTAAAGGAATATAATGCATGCCTAATTGCTTCCATGAACAGCTGGTTTCTTTACCAGGGACCAGAAGGAAGGAATGGTGTTGCCCAACATTGTTGAACATGTTGATAAAGGATTCTATAGGAGAACCAATAGGAGAATCTATAGAGGATCAAAAGAGGAAAAGATATGGAAGAGAATGCCAAATCTTCATGGAATCAAGAATTTATAAAGCCATTGATACTGTATGAACACCCAAAAGAGTTGTCCTGAGATCATCTTCAAACTTTTTCCCAATAATATCCCATAGAGCTTTTTTAAACCAAGCAGTATGCATTGCTTTCAAAGCAATTTTGACTCATACTAAGCCTATAGAACAAGGACCTCTTGTAGCATAGTGGTTACAAATGGAGCTGCTAACCTCAAGGTTGGCAGTTTGAAACTACCAGCTGTTCTGCAGGAGAAAGATGAGGCTTTCTGCTCCTGTAAAGATTTACAGCCTTGGAAACCCTGTACAGGGTCATTAGGAGTCAAAACTGACTCCATGGTACTTAACAATAACAAGCCTATAGAACAGAATAGAATGCCCTATTGGGCTTTCAACACTAATTTAATGAAAGTCAACTGTTACGCCTTTGTACTACTGAGAGCTGGTAGAGTTAAACCACTGACCTGACAGTTGGCAGCCTAGTGCTTAATTGTTCTGCTACTTGAGCTTTTTAAACCAAACAATAAATTAGCTTATTTAGTAAAGGATGTTTGTCTTAAATATTGTGTTTTTAAAGTAACTATCTAAAGGAGCTCTGGTAATGTAGTGGTTACGACTCAGGCTGCAAACCACAAGGTCAGCAGTTTGAAACTACTAGCTGCTCTGTGGGAGAAAGATGAGGCATTCTGCTCCCGTAAAGATTTACAGCCTCAGAAACCCTGTACAGGGTTGCTATGAGTTGGAACCAACTCCACGGCACACAGCCACCACTATCTATATGTGATCATAGAGGTAATTACTGAGAAAAGAGGATGACCACCAATAAGATGGATTGGCACAGTGGCAGTAGCAATGGGCTTAGGCATAGCAACAATTGTGAGCTTGGTGCATGACCAGGCAGTGTTTTGTTCTGTTATGCATAGGGTTGCTGTGAGTCAGTATCGATCTGATGACACCTAACAACAACAACCTATGGAATCAAATTGACAACAGAAATAGGAGAGGTCAGATGGCAGACTTAGAGGGGGCAGTGAGTTCATGTTAATAGGGAAAGAACGATTCAAAAAAGGAGGGCAAAAATTGTTTTCAAAACTTGAAGAAAGTATACAATGCCATTGAATTATACATATAGAAATTGTTGAACTGGTTATGTTTTGTTGCATATAATTTCAACAATAAAAAATATGAGCACATTGCAAATTTCTAAAGGCTTCCAGGAATAATTTTCCTAATTAGGACATCAATTATAACTTGATAATTTACTATTTAATATTTATTAATGTTATCATCTTAAAGTCATAAGAATGCAAAATGTCACTGAGACTTCCAGAGCAAGATGGCAAGAGTAGGTAGAAGTTCTAAGTAGACCCTTTGCAAAAAAGACAAGGGAGACAAAGTGAAACAGATATGGATGGTGATCCTAGAACCCTGTGCTTCAGAAGAAAGGACAGAGAGATGGATTGAATATCAACTAGAAGAGGAAGTTGATCAGAAATAATTAAAGAGAAGAAAAACAGGTGGGTGTTTGCTGGGCTGGAGCGATGTTAACTTATTACACTTTTGGGGACAGCTGTTGACTCAGTGGTCTGGAAGCAAGATGGGTGACAAGGGGGTTATGGTTTTCCTTTGTTCCCTCATTGCCTTGTTAGTTAGTAATATTGGCCAGTTCCTATGGTCTGATATGTTTGTTGTTAAAACCAGGCATATCACCTCTGCTCCTAGAGGCATCCACCCAAACATCAGAGAACTGTGTTCACAATTACAGCCTCTATAGTATCCACCAGGAGACAGGTGGTAAGTGCCTGCGAACAGAATGACATACAGTCATCAATTAAATAGTAATACAATAACACTGCAGTGTCTCATAGAAAACAGACCATTTCATCTTTCATGAAGATACAAGAAAGCATGCCTGAAACATCTGACCAAAATACAAAGACAGAAAATGTAATGCTAGAAATGGGATTGGAGCTACTTTATAAGGAATTTGTAAGAATGATATAATAGATTGAGATAATGATAAAATAAAAAAAACAAACTACAGATGAAATCAAGGAAAACAACAGCAACAACAAATATCTATATATCTATATATATATGTATATGTATGTGTGTATATACTGTGGGTCAGAATCAACCTGACAGTACTTAACAAACTATATA
>NW_006408726.1:521139-525776 GCF_000296735.1 Chrysochloris asiatica
ACACACACACACACACATATATTCAATTAAATGTCCACAGGGCATGTTCTGCAAGCCAGCCTCCTGCCTGTAGACACAAAGCCTTACTTAATCCATGGGCCTAGATTTCATAGCTATTCTGTCTTTCCATGACACTGCATCTGCCAGCCATCTCTGCTGTCACTGCTTTTCCAGGCAAGGATCCCATGCTCCATTCATCCTCTTTCTTTTTGATGGTTCTGGGAAATGAAAAACAACTACTCTCCCACTTTAGTTAGACATCTTCTACAATTACAGCTTTGACAATCACAATTAATTCTAATTACTCAAAATAGAAAAAAGAAAAAAAAAAAAAAATCCTACCAGCATTATCTCCCAACCTCTTTCACCAGACCCATATGAAAAAAGGGAAACTATGCAATATGGATTCTATTATATCTCCTTCATTCTAAAACTAAGCACACCAATGAAATCTTGTAAGCCAGCCACTTCATGCAATTATAGTACCTCCCCGATTTTCAATAGCGTATGTCTAAATTGTCCACCCTATCATCCTGGTGTGCCGCTGTGGGCTAATGTGTCAGACTGCAGTCATTTGAACTGCAAGGTCAGTGGTTAAAGCTCACCAGCTGCTCCTTGGAAACCCTATACAGGGTCACTATGGATTGGAATTGACTTGATGACACTTAACAACAACAACATCAATCCAGCAATCTGAGGAGACAAGCTTGCTACTTGATATGAAGAACCTTCCACTCTGATTGAAATTTTGAGCAATTGCATCCATAAGCAAATGTCTAGTTCATAAAATTGTAGCAGTTGACCCTTACTCAGAGTATCAAACATCTTTAACTTCATTTTATCAGGTTCTAGTCATTTCAATCTTAGCTAACCACCCCAGCTAGGTCAAATGGGTACCAGCTGCAAGTTTGGTTGTTCATACACCATCCTTGTATTTCAAAACAGCCACCCCTTTACTCTCAGCCCTAGAACCAAAGGGCTAAATCAGTTCCCATGGACTCAGAAGTTTATACAACTCTCTCAACTTCAAACCAGACAGCCTTCCCAGTTCTATTATCTCAAGGTCATTGGGTGTCAATAGAACATGTCCAAATTCAGTATTTTCATTGCTGCATTGCCCCCAATTCCACTCACTAGAAGATCCAGATGGTCTTCAGTGAACTCATGACTCTCAGGTTCCCTTTAACTTTCAGTTCTAGAAAGGAGTTTTCTCTGATGGGCCAACTTTCCTTGCCTTGATGCCTCCTAAACTCAAAATGCCAAACTGATTGCTTTTTTCTGTGCTTGAATCACCTGTTTTCCCAGCAGTTCTAGATTTGAATGCATGCCTTTTCAAATGCAAATATACCAACACTGAAAGTTCTGGGTGGTACTTAGGAGTCCACTTAAAATCCCATTATCTACAAAGGCTTAAAGCAAAAAGCCTATTTTTTTAGGCTAAATTCTAACTCCCCTTGCAGCAAATTCAATCAAGTATAGGCCATACAAGCTCTCTGCAATCATAATTCCCAATATTCCTATCATGCTTATATGTCTGTTTTAGAATAATAGTCAGGAGAAACTAATATCCACGGGCAGTCAAACACATAAACCTTTAAAAACATTCAAGTTTAATCTTTTCCTCTACCTTGAACTAACGATTCATACGCATGTGGCCTTGGGCCTCTGGCAGGGTAAGGGTGACTACCAGTAGGTCCTGGCTCACCATCAGCCTTGTTTAACCAGTGTGCCATTGGCTCCAGGCGACTCCAAAAGCTTCAGCTCACACCTCCACTTAAGTATTTTATCCCCTATTTAAGAGAAAGCCCCTTCATTCATTCTCTTAAAAACCTCAAAGTTTCATAAGTCTAGAGCCATTGCAATGTATCCTGCAACAATAAAAACAAAATACCATAAAGTAAAAAGAGGGAATAATGCAGTTACAGAACTTCCAAATGAAGAGAAAATCAAGTACATTTAAAAAAAAAAAAAAACTAATTATAATCCTAAAACTAGATCAAGACTTAATTCTTAGCTCTAGCTTAACCTTGTCCCAACACTAACCCTTATCTTAACCATAACCCTAACTCTAAACAAAGTCTTAGACCCACCCTAAGCCTAGCTATAAGGAGCTCTGGTAGTGTAGTGGTTACGAATAGGGCTGCGAACCACAAGGTCAGCAGTTCGAAAGTACCAGCTGTTCTATGGGAGAAAGATGAAGTGCTCTGCTCCCGTTAAAAATTTACAGCTTTGGAAACCCTGTACAGGGTCGCTATGAGTCAGAACTGATTCCATGGCATACAACAGCAGCATCAGCAAGCCTAGCTATAGTCGTAACCTTCACATCTTACTCCTACCCACCAAAAGTGTAATAAAATATTATTGAAAAGAAAATTGAAAGTACCCATAATCTCAATAGTAAGAAATACTAAGTAATTAGAAACACTAGTATGATGTATGAGTTGTCTTTTCAAAATTGTTTTCATACATTTTTATAAAAATTACATGTAATTATATACATGTTGTTATTGCTACTAAGTGCCATCAAGTTGGTTCCAACTCACAGTGGTTATCCTACAGCACCAAACCAGCCCTCTAATTATATACCTAGTGTTTTGTAAATAGATTTTGCTTATAATGTTATGTCATGGAAATTTAACTAATATCAGCAAATAAGTATATGCACTTATTAATGGCTGCACATTTTTATGGCTTATTAACTCCTGGTGTGGCTCTGTAGGATGAGCACTGAACTGTGAACCACAAGGCTGATAGTTCAAACTCACCAGCTGCTCCTTGGAAATCCTATACAGGGTTGCTATGATTCGGAACCCACTCGAAGGCGCTTAACAGCTGATTGATTAATCATGTGCCTGTCTTTTTATTAAGTGCCTATCTTTATACTTGCATATGTCTAAATGGATAGGTGTGTATATGTACATGTGTTTATATATATATATATATCTAGAGTGACAAAGAGAGGATACATTTTCTCTTCTGTGTTTTTAAAACAGTACTTCAATAAACACTATTTTATATACATCTTCTTTATTTTTCCCTCAGTTCTCCTTATTCTCATCAACATCCATTATTACAGTTTTTGTTTGTTTAACTCTGATAGGTAAAATATAGTATTTTGTTATTTAACTACATGCCTTTTTGGTGAGAGTGAACATTTTCATACATATCTTTTATTATATTTCACATTGCGATAAATTCTTTCATACACTGAGTTTACTTTTCTACTAGTGTTTCTTTTCTTAATTGATTTATAAATTTTTTCTAAATAGTGAAGATACTAATCCTTTGATTCCATATCAGAATTGATTATCTATAGTTGGATTAGTTAACTTTTTGGTCTTTAATTTATTGGCTATGTTTGTCATAAAAATATTACATTTATAAATAGATATATCTGCCCATATTTTTCAGACTTTCTTTTTGTTTCATCCACCTTGAAATAAACCTCTTCAGTATTATGTGTGTGTGTATGTGTTGCCACACTAAATTTTACTCTTGTGGGTTTGGAACTCTAGAAAATTCTTTTAAATATAGAGTGTGCATACTATTTATTTTGGTGAATATTATCAAGTAGCTATACAATTTTTATTTCTTCTAAAATATTCACCTAAAATGGCTGTAAACTATATATCATTTCTCTATTAATTTGAATTACTCTGTCATATTCAAAATTTTTATTTATATTGAATCTTGTAATTTAGTTGAGCCTTGTTTCTGAATTTTGTAATCTATCCATTAATCTGAATTAATATAATATTTCAATAATAAATTCTATAATGATTATATGAATGTGTTTATAAAATAAATTAGCACTTTATAGTGCAAATGCTGCAGTTTTAGGCTAGTTTCTCTAGAGAAGTAAAAAAAGATTATATATGTATATGTAAAGAGAAGATTATATCAAGGAATAGTCTCACACAGTTGTAATGGTGGGCAAATTCCATGGGTTACGTGAACAAAGATCAGCAGATCAGATGGAAGGCAGGTGAGGCAGGTAAGATGGCAAGCTGCTGATGATTCCTAGGATCAACAGAGAGTAGAGCAAGCCACTGGCTCAAGTCCAGAAGCAAGATCCAGACCTAGCAGAAAGTAAAAACACTTTGCCCAAGTATCCAATATATTGGAAGCAGGCTACACTACAAATTGACTGGCCATTCATAGCAGATCTCACTATAGAAGTGATTACATAAGATTAGGTTTCGTTATGAGAGATAACTACATCTCAAATACTGAACCTCTGAGAATCCTGGTCCAGTCAAGTTGACACAAAACCTTAACTATCACAGCTGACTAATTTTCTTTTTTTAAAAGTTTATTGGCTACTTTCCAGAATTGGTTCTCCTGCATACATTTTAGATTTTTTTTTTTATCAAAATATTTAACTTCAAAATTTCACTTGATACAAAAACCTTTTGTTTTGTGTACACAAATAAAGTTTAATGTTTTCTTCATACAAGTATTCACAATTATTGTTTGTTTCTTTATATGAAATTCATCTTGTTATTGCAAATAGGACTTTTCATTGCATAGATCATTTTATTGCTGATGTTCTTGTTAGGTGCCATTGAGTTGGTACCTATTCATAGCAATCCTATGCACATCAGAACAAAACACTGCCTGGTCCTGGACCAACCTCA
>NW_006408726.1:525876-526748 GCF_000296735.1 Chrysochloris asiatica
TTGGTTTTTGTATAAGGTGTGAGGTGAAGGTCTTGTTTCAGACTTTTGCATATCATTTTCCAGTTCTGCCAGCACCATCTGTAACCATCCCCATGCGATATTATTTGGTGTCTTGTCAAAAATCCAGTTGGCTGTATGTAGATGCGTTAATTTCTGGATTCTCAATTCTGTTGCATTGATTTATGTACCTTTCATTGTACCAGTACCAAGCTGTTTTGACCACTGTAGCCATATAGTAAATTTTGAAGTCAAGGAGTGACAGGCCTCCAACCTTATTCTTATTCTTAAGCAGTGCTTTACTTATCCTGGGTCTCTTTCCTTTCCATATAAAATTTATAATTGCTTTTTCCATCTCTGAAGAATGTCATTGGAATCTGGATTGGGATCGCATTTTGTGTAAATTGATTTGGGTAGTATTGACATTTTCACAATGTTAAGCCTTCCTATCCAGGAGCATGGTGCGGTCTTCCATTTTTGTAAGTCTCTTTGTTTCTTGAAGTAGTGTTTTGCAGTTATCTTTGTATAAGTCCTTTCTTTCTCTAGTTATATTTATTTCAAGATATTCCATCCTTTGGGTGGCTATTGTGAATGGTATTGCTTTCCTAATGTCCCTTTCAACACTGTCGTGTTTGTTATACAGGAATCCAACTGATTTTTGTATGTTAATCTTATACCCTGCCACTTTGCTGAATTTTCCAATGAGGTCTAGTAGCTTTTTTTTTACTGAGTCTTTGGAGTTTTCTATGTATAGGATCATATCGTCTACAAATAGGGAGAGTTTTACTTCCTCTTGGCCAATTTGGATGCCTTTAATTTCTCTGTCTTGCCGTATAGCTCTTGCTAAGACTTTCAGCACAATATTGACTAGAAGC
>NW_006408726.1:527729-532065 GCF_000296735.1 Chrysochloris asiatica
AGAGAGAGAGTGTGTCCTGGGGAGGCACTGTGGGATAAGCACTGGACTGCATGGTTGGTTTGAACTGCAAGCTGGGTGATTCAAACCCAACCAGTTGCTCCTTGGAACCCTATACAGGGTCTTTATGAATCAGAACTGACTCAACAGCACTTAGCAACAACAATAACATATAAAGAGAAGTTTATATCAAAGAAATGGCTTACAAATGTAGAGTCCCATGTCTCCAGAAGATGTGCAAGGGAATCTTTCCTGTGTGTCCATTATATTGGAAGCATGCCACTCCCCCAAGGAAGCATCCCTTCTGTTGATTGACTGCTCATAGCCACTCATTATAAAGTTAGCTTTGCCTGTATTAGGTTTCATCACCATGGGGATAAGCACTTCTCAACTATAAAACCACTGGGAAACTTGACTTAGTCCAGCTGACACAGAACCCTAAGTATTATACAACTTGACAGGATTTTTGATACTTTTAGGTTCATGAAGACATGTTTTGTGAGTACTAATGAAGTACTAGGAGTTCTGGTGGCACTGTTTTCAAGCATTTGGCTGCTAATAGATAGATAGGTAGCTCAAACTCACCAGTCACTCTGTGAAAGACAAGACCTGCACCAGTAAAGATTACAGACTTGGAAGGCCTATGGGAAATGTCTACTCTGTCCTATAGGGTCAATCAGAGTCAGAATCCACTTGACTGCACATCACAATGGAACCCTGATAATTATAATTGTATTGATTATATAAGGTCTAGTGTACATAAATGAGAGTTAGATAAACCTGAAATATTATGTTTCTAGTAATCAAATTGTTTGCATAGGACTTCTTGATTTGTGACCCATGATTTTGGCTTAGCTTCAATGGGAAGTAATTAATCCCTGGAAGAAGTAGAAGATGCTATGTGCAAGAGAGAAAGCTAAATCACCAAAATATTAGGAAGTGCAGAGGGTTACTGTTTCACTCACAGGAGTTCTAAAATCCTAACAAAAATGAAACGAGTTGTTTGTCAGGCAACTTCAGCTCATGGTAAGTCCATGTGTTGCAGAGTAGAAATGTATCCATAAGGTTTTAAAGGTGGTCACATTTTAAAAAGAGTGTTAGGCCTTTCATCAAAGGTTCAAAATTCCCATGCTTTCAGTTTTTAGTAGAGTACTTAATATTTAGCACCACACAGTAATTCAACTTTTGTATTCAAAGGACAAGAAATAGAGGAAAAATATAACAGAAAGGCAATGACAAAGAAAGAGGAAGAGGTGTAATTAAGACCAATCAAAAAGAGAAATAACCACAGTTTTTGTGTGTTCCTGGAAACCACTTTTATTCTACTAGTCTGAAAACCTAAGCTATGATACCAGATCCAAATTATAGCCATGGACTTTGATATACTTTTTAAACACACATTTGAGAGTCTAGGTGTGGTGCTGTGGCTTAATGCATCAAGCTGCAAAGTCATTTGAACTGCAAGGTTGGCGGTTCAAGCCCATCAGCTACTCCTTGGAAGAGAGGAGTATATACTCCTATACAGGGCCTCTATGGGTCAGAGCAGACTCAGTGGCACACAAGAACAACAACAACAATAACATTAATCATTTATCATTATATGCTGTGTAACCTCAATCACAAGATAGAGCTCTTAATAATTTCTTTGGTCACATTTAACACCCACACTGAGATCATAAGAGTTCATATAGGAATTTGGTTTTAGACAAAAAGAGAATTTGGACTAATATTTTTAGATGGAGACAATATCAATATTGGACATGCTGGCAAACTTATTCTAGTGTGTTTATGCATCTTATACCACCAATACGGGAGAAAGATGAGGTGTTCTGCTTCCAAAAAGATTTACAGCCTTGGAGACCCTGTGCAGGGTCACTATGAATTGGAACTGACTCCATGGTACTTAACATCAACATACCTCTAATGACATCATAAACAATAAAGATATTAAAAACTTGGCATGAAGGTCATCAGGGAAAAAGAGGAAGACCCTTAATGAGATGGACTGAAACAGTAGTTGCAACAAAGGGCTCAAACAGTAACAAGTTTGTAAGTGGCAGTGTTTCTTTCTTTGTACATAAGGTAGCTCTGAGCCAAAACTGACTCCACATCACCTAATAACAAAAACTATGCTAACCATGAAGGTGCAGGCAAATAGCATTGTTAGGATCCTACTGTGCCAGTGACCAGAGTCTGATCAAAGATGGGAGCTGAAGTTACAGGTGGCAAAGCAGACCAAATACACACCTGGGAAGGTCTGGTATAGATTTCCATTGTTGTTGTTGTTAAGTGCTGTCGAGTCAGTTCCAACCCATAGTGACCATGTGCAGGGTTTCCTAGGCTGTAAATCTTTATGGGAGCAGAAAGCCTCATCTTTCTCCCTCAGAGCAGCTGGTAGTTTCAAACTGCTGACCTTGTGGTTCACAGTCCGATTCATAACCACTACGCTACCACAGCTCCTTAGATTTCCATAGAGACAGTTAATTCCAGGTAGACTGGATTAAAATTTTTAGTAAGATGAAATTTAGGTATAGAGAATAATAACACTGAATCTCATAGCTAACCCTGGAGCTCTGATAATTATGTACAGTATTTGCACAAGCAATGGATTTTTGTTCTAACACTTATATGTGTGTCAAAATATATTGTTACTAGAATTCCATTGCACACATGCACAGGTTTATTCCAAAGCATATATTTTAAACATATCTCTGTGATCTATTGAAGGCTACAGACAAGATCTTCCAGCGGTGCACTTGTCTTAGTCTTGTTAAGATACATTAGGAAAAAAAAAAAAAAAAAAGATATTTTTTGAGATCAGGGCAAGTATCAAATTTTGAACAAAACATAAGTGGACAACTTCCAAAATCATTGAAGCTTGTCTTAGTCTTCTTCTTGTTGTTAATTGCCATTGAGTCTATTTGGATTCCTAGTGACACTGTATAGGGTTTCTGAGGAATGACTGGTAGGTTTGAAGCACAATGTTGTAGTTCAAATAAACCTTGAGGTCTAGTGCTTATCCTACAGCATCACACCAGGACTCCTAATTCTGTTGTTGTTAAGTGTCATCAAGTTGGTTTACACTTATTGCGAATACTATGTGGGGTTTCTGGGAAGCAGCTTGTGGGTTTGAGCTGCCAACATTGATGTCAGCAGTCCAGTGCTTATTCTATAGCATCACACCAGGAGTCCCTTAGTTTTGACTCATAATGACCCTGTGCAGGATTCCTGAGGCTGTAAATCTTTACAGCAGCAGAAAGCCTCATCTTTTTTTGCCACTTAGTCTTGTTAGGGTGTTTTTTGTTTTTGTTTTTGTTTTTGTTAAAAAAGAAGGTCCAATCAAAACAATGGCATCTGAGAGGATCTACTGGCCTAGTTTAATTCAAGGTAGAGAGGTCAGCTCCAAAGGTTATGGTTACTGTTTGGGGGATTTAAAAAGTATCATTTTGATAGACTTTATCAAAGGACACAGGACAACCACAGGGACTTGTACAAAGAAATGTCATGAAAATTGGGTGGAGATTGATGGTGATTAGGGAGAGGCATACAGATCTCCAACAGTAATACCATAGAAAAACAGACAAGGTAGGTTCAGAGGATATAGTTCCAGAACTCTGAACTACATATAAAGGAATATTAAAAGGTTCAAAGGCTTATTGCTAGTGAAATTTGTAGCAGAAGCAAGAAAAAGTGGAGTTTCCTCATCTGTGGCTGCCAGTGAGTGCCAGAGCAGCCATCTTGGGTATGATCGAGAAGGAACAGGATCAGAGGAGCACTCCCAATGCAGAGATCTGACTGATCATTGGAGATAAAGGTGTGAACATTTCCCCCTGTTCACTGGTCTCTCACTGCCTGTGCACCTACACTCTGGTGACAAGAAGGGGTTCCTGAGATAGTGGACACCCCACGCCCACCCACGGAGGGTTCTACTACTCTTGCATATGGATCTGCCTAGGAAAGACAACAGTGCACTGAAACTATGAAGAGCAAAAGGTCAACAGGAACTGCTTAAAATGGAATGGTTTCCCAGAATGGCTCCAGCCGGCTGAGCAAGGGGTGTTAAAGTCATACTAATTTTGCTACTTTTTTTTTTTTTTTTGCAATTATTGACTGTATTATCCAATCTGTTTGTTTGTTTGTTTGTTTGTTTGTTTGCTTCTTTTTTTCTGCTGTGGTTTTATTTCTTTCTTTATTTTTCCCCTTTTTATACAGGGGAGATGCTTTTTCTCTGACTACATTATCCAGGAAGAACCAGCAATTGTGGTCATATAAACAAGCTAAAATCCCACCATCCAGGCAAGAACAAATACCTGTTACTATACACCAGATAGACAGCCAA
>NW_006408726.1:532165-537617 GCF_000296735.1 Chrysochloris asiatica
CAGGTGCACCTTAGTCCTCAAGCTGACATCTTTCCTCTTCAACACTTTAAAAAGGTCTTGTGCAGCAGATTTGCCTAATGCAATATGTTGTTTGATTTTTTGACTGCTGATATATAGGGTTAATTGAAATGTTTTTTAGTTAATTGCTTAGATTCATAAGGCTTCAATGGATAACTAGGTCCTATGAGGGATAAGTTAAGTAGATGTTGTTATTAAGTGTCATCAGGTCAATTCAACTCCTAGAGTCCTGTATAAGATTTCCAAGGAATGACTGGTGGTATTGAACTGCTGATCTTGCAATTAGCAGTCTAATGTTTATCCTATAGCACCACACCAGGATTCCAAGTTAAGTATGTTGTTATTGTTAAGTGCCATCAAGTTGGTTCTGATTCAAAGCAACTGTGTATAGAGTTCTGAGAGCAGCTGGTGGGTTTGACTCCCCAACCTTGCAGTTAGCAGTCTAGTATTTATCCTAGAGCATCACACCAGTTCTCCAAACAATGTGTTATTGTTGTTCTTAAGTGTCATTGAGTTTGTTCTGATTCAGAGACTCTGTTTACATTTTCCAAGTAGTGGCTGTGGGTTTGAATGCCAACTTTGCAGTTAGCAGTCTAGTGCTTATCCTATAATGCCACACCAATAGTGTGTAAAGTATAGCTCTACCTTTTTAATGCTCCATTATTTCTGACCCCAGATGCTCTGCACCCCCACCTCCCCACCACAATAGCACTCTCTACTTCTCTGATGGGTTTATTTATTGTGGTGGACTCACAGACTCAGGGAATATTCACATTCTGAGGTTATTTGGGATGTAAGTACAACTCAAGTTCAGCATCAGAAAGCACAAGGGCAAAGTCTGGAATGTTCCCTGTTGTGAAGAGCATATCCCTCCATTCTTCAGTGTAGGGGGTGAAGTTCTCTGCTGGAACAGCTCTAAGACAATCCTCGACTTGTGCCACTGATCTCGGCAAGGAATCAGCAAGCACAACTTCACTTTTGGGAAGCTGCCTTATCTGCCTAGCAGGTCACTTGACTTGGCTTCTCTGCTTTCAGATTTTTTACATCAGCCACACCATTGTTGGCCATGCCACCATAAGACTCTGCCCCTGCTTCACTCATTGGATTCTCCATTCATTTTAGCTCTCTCACCTGCAGTTTTCTCTGCAAATCCACCCAGAGTTAGCCAGCAGTTCTCTCAATTGCAGTCTTTCTCAACTCAGCTCTTTGAGCTGCACACTACTCTCCATTTCTTTGCTGACTGGTTCAGTTCTATCAATCACTACCAATATAGCACCTATCACTTAAATTCCATTCTACTTTGCTCTGCTCAAGTCTTTAAGCAGTGGCTTTTTCTGCTACCTGGCACAGTTCTTAGTTGGCAACTCTTATCTTCAGCTCACTCATCTAACGGTCTAGCTTTTAGCCAACAGCTCTATTACCTCCATGTCCACCTCTTGGCTCTTGCCCACTAGGAAGCCTCAAAAACCTCTGTATTTCAGCCCTTTATATACATTAGTCCATATCATTGACAAGGTGTCTCCTCCCTCGCCAGACCAGAGTCCAACCAATCTTCAATTTCCCAGCTGTCAATCAATTCAGGTCTTATAATAAGCAGATACCAGCTCCTCCACTGAGAAAGTTAGCAAGTTCCTGGTAGTCTTAAGGAATGAAAATCTCATATGTTAAATTATTTTCCTATCTGTTTCTATCTTATTGGTTTAATATATTTTTCTCTTGCTTTTATCTTCTTGGGCAATATTAATGACATTTCCCTTTAAAGGTATGAACACTATGTTTATACTGCTAATAGTTTAATTTTATTTTTAAACCTTTCTTTTAAGTAAAGACAAGAACAGCAGCAACAACCAAAATAGAGCAAAATCTTTGGAAATTTCTTCCTTTTGATCTTTTAGGTATCAGTCTAAGTTTAAATTATTAATTGCTAGGAGATTTTCATACTTTGGTTGAAAAACTTAAGTCAATTGCTTCTTTGGTCAACAGCTTTCCCATTTAGACAGGTTTTACATTAGATAAGACAATCTCCAAGGTCTTCCACTTCTCAAAAATCCTATGTGCTTCTAAAATTCACATGTGAGAATGCCTGAAGAACTTGAGACAACCTTCAACAGTGTGCCAACAGGGAAAGAAATAAGAAAACAAAAAAAAACCTTCCTTGGAGAAATGGTTGATTCATGACTGGAGATAGGAAAAATACAAAATTAGCCTAGACTATCTTGTGACAGAAAGTAAAGAAGGGCTTGAAAAATGATGAGGATAAATTAGTTGAAAGAACACAGGTGCCAAAATTAATGGACTTCTATTGACCAAATACAGAACAACTTGAGCATGAAAAAATATACTATATGGACCATAACTCATTGTATGAAAAAAATAATTCATGAGTTCATGTTCTTATAAATAGGTAAATTAGACAAACAAGTAAATAAATGATATGAATAAACTCTTCATTACAGTAGAGTGCCATCTAATAAATTTAGATAATCACAGTGTTCCCTTATCTATCTTGTTCTTCCACCTCCTCCCTCTTCTTGTACTGTCCTCCCCAACACCCAAAGAAAACCACCCACCCCAACCCCATTGTTGTGATTACGTTGTTGTTATTAAGTGCCGTCGAGTCGGTCCCGACCCATAGTGACCCTGAACAAGGTTTCCGAGGCTGTAAATCTCAGAAAGCCTCATATTTCTCCCAAGGAACAGCTGGCAGTTTCGAAAAGCTGACCTTGTAGTTCACAGCCCGATTCGTAGCCACTACCCTACCAGAGCTCCTTAAACATGTATTATTGTTGTTGTTGTTGTTGTTATGTGCTGTGGAGTCGGTTTCAACTCATAGTGACCCTGAACAGGGTTTCCGAGGCTGTAAATCTCAGAAAGCCTCATCTTTCTCCCGCGGAACATCTGGTCGTTTCGAACTGCTGACCTTGAAGTTCACAGCCCGATTCGTAACCACTATGCTATCAGAGCTCCTTTAAACATGTACTAGGGAGCTTCAAAAGTTTACAAAAAGACTTCAGCAAGATAGCCGACTGGGCAGACACACCGATCGGATCCTCTATAACAAAGATATGAGACCCAGCCTGCCAGCTGTTCTGTGAAAGAAAGATGAGGCTTTCTGCTCCTGCAAAGAGTTAAAAATCAAGACCCAGGTGAACTCTGACTTGGTGAGTTAAGGCCCAGGTGAACTACACCCTGGAGTGAACTATGACCTGGGTGAGCTATGGCCCTAGGTGAACTACAACCCTGGTTGAACTACAACCCGGGTGAGTTACAATCCCAGGTAAACTACAACTTGGGGCAGATATAGCCTTGGGATGCTACAGCCCATGGAGAACTACGGCCCCAGGTGAGCTACTGGCTATGGTGAGCTATGTATGGGATTTGAATGAACTAAGGACTTGGGTGAGCTTCATTTCTGGGTGAGCTACAGCCTCGGGGTTCCTGCAGTCTAGGTTACCTTCAGCCCTTGGTTACCTGTGGTCCAGGAAGAGCTATGACCCAGGTGAACTACAATAGCCCGAGGGGAACTATGGCCCCAGGTGAGCTACAATGGTCCACAGTGAGCTATGATGGCCCAGGTGAACTATGACTCTGGAGAGGCCTTGATATCTAATCAAAAGAAGAATTATGGAAGCACATTCAGAACTTCATGCCTTAAGAGAGAGACTCAATCCCAGTGAAGGGCTTGGAATGGAAGGTGGGAAGGATATGTGCAACTTTGAAACTGTGAGTTATATAATTATTCAAACAAGCAAACTAAAAGGAAACAATCTATGTGGCTACAGGAAATTTCTGGAAGAGTGAGAGTGTTATTATTAAGTACCATTGAGTCAGTTCTGGCCCATAGCCACCCTGTATAACATTTCTTAGGGGTGGCTGGTGAGCTTGAACTGCTGACCTTGTGGTTCAAACCGACTTCACAGTCCAGCGCAATAACCCACAGTGCCACACCAGGACTAAAAGAGTGAGGAGAGGGAAGGAAAATTGTCTCATGGACAAGAGGGCAGACACATGTTGATATAGGTGACAAGGCAGACAGTAGAGCACAAGAGGGAAGTTAGAGGAAAGATTAAGGTAGCAGGAGTACAGGGAGGACTGTAATTGTGAAGTGAATAGATGTAAATATTGTTAACTATTGGTACATGGAGGGGACTGCAGACATGTAATGAAGCAAAGTACATGATTTGTTGAATGTAAAACTGATGGTGTGCCCTGTAAAACTTTCACTCAATTTAAAATATTTTTTTTTTTTTAAAGTTGGTGGGAAAATGAATTAAAAAGGTAATGGAATTTTTCCACAAACTGTTTGAAGCCCCTCATCTTTTTAAATGTATATATACATACACACACATGAAATATTGCTACTAAGGTTGCAGTTCATACATTCATGGGTTTATTCCATATAATATGTGTTTAACATTACTCTCTAATTGGTGTTTGGCTACAGGCAAGTTCTCTAAATAATACTCTTGTCTTAGTCTCACTAGAATGCCATCACAAAGAAAAACAGAGGGGTAAAAAAAAGTGTACCTTTGGCTGGTGTGGTGCTATAGGATAAGCACTGAATGCAAACCACAAGGTCGACAGTTGAAACCCATTATCCACGCCTCAGAAATCCTATACAGGGTCTCTGAGTCAGAACCAACTCAACGGCACTTAACAACAACAACAATGTTTTGTGCCATGGGAGGAGGTAAGATTTTGCAGTAATGATTCCTATCAAAATTTCAAAATTTAAGTGAACATCATCTCAAATTGTTGAAACTTTGCTAAGGTTTACAGAATGCTGCCCCACAGAAAACAACAGTTTTTACATGGATCAAGCATTTTAAGAAAGTTTGGGAAGACTTCAAAATGTTCAGAATGTTATGGAAGCTGTTTTCCAAAAGGAAATCTCAAACCGATAGATTTACTTGAAGGAAATAAAATGATAACTATGACTTAGCGTAAAGAAATTATAAGAAAATTGAAAACTGTATTTCTGAGAAAAAGAAGAGAAAATTTGTATAGAGTCCTTTTTTATCCATCACAACAGTGTGCCTGCTCATTCATTGAGGATAAGAAAGACTATTATTATTGGGAAATCTTACCCCATCTGATCTTGCCCCTTCAAACTTCTTTTGGTTCCCAAATCTCAAAGAACATTTAAAAGGAATGATTTGTGTTTCTTGAGGCTGCCAAAACTGCAATTTTGAAGTGGTGCAAATCGAAGAGCTTAAAATTCTTGGGAAGAGTTATAAAGATGGTAAACTATCTTGTGAAGTGTATAGACTGAGTTGGATGACATGATAAGAAACAATAGCTTCACATTTGATATTTTTGTTTAATAAATATTTCTATGATTTTCTAGCAATAATTTTTTACTTACCTTTGTATGATTTTATATATATGTTGCAGACCGTGTAAGACTAGTCAGAGGTTCGAGGCCCTCTAGGGC
>NW_006408726.1:547087-549396 GCF_000296735.1 Chrysochloris asiatica
CCTAATTTGTAACCACTACACTACCAGAGTTCCTTATGTCAACATACATTCATCTAATTATTGAAAACATATCTAATTATTGAAGATGTCCAAGAGACAGTCAAAGATTTTGGCACATGATCAGAAACAAGATAGAGTAACTTAGACAAATGAGCTTCAGGCAGACCTAGACTTTCCATTAGATGAAGGGCAGGCTTTGGAACTGCCTGAGAAGATTTTCAGGAGAATGATTTTGAGGTGCATCCAAATGCTCCACAGAGGGGTTGTGACAGATAAGGAAGAAGTCAGGAAAGCACTACAGGAAAAAATCAAATAAAATAGAAATAGCATTGGGAAAAATTCAAAACCTGCAAAAAGAGGTCCAAGTGATTAATAACAAAATATCAGAAATGGACAATACACGGAAAGGGCAAAGGAATAGAATTGAAGAGATGGAAGCCATAGCCAGCAAGTGGGAAGACAAGCTGCTCAATACTGCTAAGATAGAAGAACAACCATAAAAAAGAATTTTAAAAATCTGAAGAAGTCTAAGATTCATGTGGGACAACAGGAAGAAGAATAATGAGAATTATTGGCATCCCAGACCAGGAAGAATCACATAAGACCACAGATGAGATAGTTGAAGAGATGCTGGAAGAAAATTTCCCTAACATCCTTAAACACAAGAAGATAAGCATTCAAGAAGCTCAACAAACCCCAGAAAGGATAGAACCCAAAAGAAAATCACCAAGATATATTATAATCAAGCTCTCCAAAATCAAAGAGGAGAAAATCTTGAAAACAGCTAGGGGGGAAAAATGTGTTATTTACAAAGGCAAGAAAATCACATTAAGCTATGACCTTTCAACAGAAATCAGCAGGCAAGAAGGCAATGGGGAAACATATATAAAACCCTGGGAAAAAAGAAAAAAACCCTGCCAACCAAGAATTGTCTACCCAGCAAAGCTGTCAATCAAATACAATGGTGTAATAAAAACACTCCTGGATAAACAGAAGCTAAAGGGCGTTGTCAAAGCCAACCCAGTGCTTCAAAGCAGCCTAAAGGGAGTATTTTGGATTGAGAACCAATAAGAACAGATAACCAGAGATTGACATATGTGGCAACACCAACTGGAACTCAATCAACAGATGGAATAGTCTAGAACAGAACATAACTACAAGAATGAATTTAGAGGATCTGGGAGGTCAGTCTATGATCAAAACAATTACAATGTGAAAGAAGGTAAACATATAAAAACACAGATCCAGGTGATGAGGAGGTCAGGTAATTTTCAGGGTAAAATAGACTTTTAAATGGAAGAAAACGTTACTAGAATATAGGGTAACCTCAAGGAAAATTAGCACTTCACAAAGAAACAAGAAAATGAGAATTCAAGAAAAACATGGAAATAGTACCCATTTGACCTGGCAGCAATGGCTAGATGATCAGAATACGACTAGAGGAAGAAAGAAGAGGAGGAAAAAAAAATGAGTAAATCCCTACAAGTGGATGAACTTGACCTATGCTTTTGGATGCAATATGACAAAGGAGTGGACAAATCTTTACAGTGAGGATGATTCCCACTCCCTTGGTACACAGGGTCGACAGGGATGGGGAATTTAGACATTGGCTATCCAAAATGGGGAGACTACAAAGGCAAGAAATGACTTTGGCTTATAAACTTTCAATAGGGAACCTAGCTCCAGAACATACAGGGAAAAGTATAATCTCCACTGACTTTTTCCCAACCTGTCTGGATGTGGTTGATAAAAGGTGCGGGGGATAGGTCTCCTGTGGTTCAATAGGGAATGATTGCTATCAGGTCTGATAGTGAGTGTTGGAAAGGTAAATGTAAATGTTTGGTAACAAAAGGAGGGGAGTGGCTGATTTTGCTATCCAGGAGCCCAGATCTCTGGAACCATCAAGGGAGAAAAGTGAAGTGTGAGACCCTGTCTGGGGAGGTAGTGACACTAGTGTAGAGGCGATGACATGGACAGAAGGAGAAGCTGGGGAGTCTGGACTCAGGGAAGGAGAGGGGCTGTGTGCTGGTAGCCGGAGGGCAGGTGTGTGGGGTGTACAGTTTGGTTGTTTGATGATGCATGCAGGGCAATGTGATCATTGCAATGACACAAAATACAATAGGATGAATGTAAAGATAATGTTCACCCATATAAACTAACACATAATTCACGGTAAAAACTAAAATAAAAACTTAATTAAAATGTTATGAGTCATGAAACTGTGATACAAATGACAAAGATATGCATGACATCTAAACTGATTCAAGGACAGATGTTTTTATTTAAATTTGTTTGGAGATCTTTAATTT
>NW_006408726.1:549496-549890 GCF_000296735.1 Chrysochloris asiatica
CCACCGAACATTGTAGGGCTTAGCTTGCCACTTCATTCCTGCTTTTACCCCACTTCCCACTATCGGCTATGTGTGTAGTCACCAATCAGAGCACATATTTCCATTGAGTCTTAGTCTTGGAAGGGGGTTTGCATTAAGGGGACCTGACCACTTACCTTGATGTTTCTTGGGCAAGCAATTTGTTTGTTCTTGTAGTAACAGTCCGTCTGCCTCTATTGTTTTGTATTTTTTCTGTAGGTCTTTCTTTCAAGGAGTATCTTCTGTTCTAGCCTCTCCAGGCTGGTTTGCTTGTCCTTTCAAGTGGGAATTTACCATTTCTGAAGATCTGAATGTGGTTCAGGCTTCTACCTATATAGTCTTATGTATTGCAAAGGCTCTGCAGGAAGCCTCCTTC
>NW_006408726.1:550522-553074 GCF_000296735.1 Chrysochloris asiatica
TTCCAGAACCTTTTGAGATGGGACATTCCTACTTGAAAGAACATACAGACCAGAAGATACTTCTTGAAAGAAAGACCAGCAGGAAAATTTGAAAACAAGTCTGATTTGTTAATACAAGAACAAGCAAGTTGTTCGCCAGGGAGCCATCAAGGCAAGTAATCAAGCCCCTAGGAAACAAACTCCCTCCAAGACTGAAACTCAAAGGGAACATACAAGCAGACATGTAAGCTTGCTGGTAACCACGTTGGTCTCCTGGTGAGTGGAAGAGGGGGAAAGGCAGCAATGAAGATACAGGTTGAGTTTTACAACCTTCCTTAGACTCCCTTTGACCAGGAGATAGAGAGAGAAGAGGAAGGGCTTGTTGGTCCGAAGTGTGGTGAGACCTGAGGACTCCTAAGCCTATGGACAAGGACCTAGTCACAAAGGGTTACAGCTAAGAGTGAAATGTTCAGCTGATATGACACGAGGGGAGATGCACAAGAATTCCCAAAGTTTCAGATAATACCCTTTGTCCTAGCTTCGACGGCTGGATGATCAGAACTTGAATAGAGGAAGATAAATTTGATAAAGGAAAAAAGTGTAAATTGCTATAATTTGATGAACTTGACCTATATTTATGGTTGTAGTAGGTCAAAATACCAACCGAGAGGGAAGAAGTCTTCACATCAAGGATCAAACATATCCCATCTATACACAGGGTTGATAGGGATGGGCAACTTAAACATTGGCTATCTAAATGGGGGGAGTGGGGGAGCTATAAAGGCACACAGTGACTGTCTTACAAGTTTTTAAGAGGAAGTTTAGTTTTAGAGTGCAGGGGAAAGCAGAATGCCCACTGAATAGTTTTCATTTCGTCTAGACAGGTCTGGTGAAAGGAGATGGGGATAAGACTCTTATGATTCAATAGTGAGAAATTGTTATTAGAACTAATTGTTATGGTCACAACTATAAAGAAAAAAGTTCTGTAACATAAAGAGGAGAGTAGTTAAACTTACATTTCAGGAACAGAGGACCCTAAAACCATCAAGGGAGAAGAGTATGAGCAGAATGTGGGACCTTAACCAGAGAAGCAGTGGCATCAGATATGGAGAGATAGAGCAGCTGAGGACTCTAGAGGCATGGAAAGAGAAAGGTTGTGTACCTTTCACAACCATATGTCTGCTCATTCTTGGAGAGTAGTAAGGGTTGTCTTATGAGAATTTCATTAGGAAACCTTATTCCATTCATAGAGTCCTGCTCTTGCCCATTCAGATTACTTTTTTGTTCCCCAAACTTTAAGAACATTTAAAAGGAATACAATTTGAGTCCTTTGAGATTCCCCAAACTGCTGATTGGTTGAAGTGTAAATTGGAGAGTATGAATTCTTTCAGGAAGTGTTAGAAAAATGGAAACAACATCAGCAGCAGTTTATAAATGTAGATGGAAGATATAGAAACATATATTGAGAACCTATAACTTTATGTTTTGATATTTATGTTTAAAAGTTTCCTATGATTTTGTAGCAATACTTTTTACTTACCTATATACTCAAACATAGCATATAATAAAAATCCAGTGCTACTGAAAGAAGAAATTCAAAGTATACTGAAGACTTTGAAAAAGAACAAGACTCTGGGAATTGATGGAATACAAATTGAAATCAGTTTGTTGAAACTGACATAGCACTGGAGGAACTCACTCATCTATGTCAAGAAATTTGCAAGACAGCAACCTGGCCAACTGATTAGAAGACATCCATATTTGTGCTCAGTCCAAAGAGAGGAGACCCAACAGAATGCAAATATAATCAAGTAGTATCATTAATATTGCATTTTGAATTATCTTCAGCAAGTAAAATTTTGCTAAAGATAATTCAAAAATGGCTGCAACAGTACATCAACAGAAAACTTCCAGAAAGTCAAGCTGGATTCAAAAGAGGATATAGATATCATTGCTGACATATAATGGATTTTGGTGGAAGTAGAGAACACCAGAAAGATGTTTATCTGTGCTTCATTGACAATGCAAAGGCTTTTGCCTGTGTGGATTATGGCATGCTATGGATAATATAGCAAAGAATGAGTATTGCAGAACATTTAATTATGCTAAAGAGAAACCTGTACAGATAGCAAAAGGCAGTTGTTCACAGAGAATAAAAGGACACTGAATTGTTTAAAATCAGGAAAGGTGTATATCAGGGTTGTATTCTTTCACCATACTCAGTCAATCCGTATTCTGAGCAAACAATCCAAGAAATTGGGTTATGTGAAGAAGAACATGGCATCAGGATTAAGAATCATATTAGCAACCGTGATATGCAGACAACACAGTCTTGCTTGCTGAAAGTGAAGATGGCATAAAATACTTACTGATGAAGTTCAAAGAACACAGCTTTCGGTATGGGTTGTACCTCAATGTAAAGAAAACAAAAATCCTAACAACTGGACCACTAATAACATCATGATAAATGGAGAAAAGATTCAAGTTGTCAAAAAACTCATTTGCTTTCATCCACTATCAACATTCATTGAAGCAGCAGTCAAGAAAACAAATGACATATTACAGTAAACAAG
>NW_006408726.1:553345-556050 GCF_000296735.1 Chrysochloris asiatica
TATCAGGAGAAACCAGTTCCTGGAGAAGGATATCATGCTTGATAAAGTGGAGTGTCAGCAAAAAAGAGGAAGACTATCAACGACATGGATTGACACAGTGCCAGCAGCAATGAATTCAAGCGTAGCAACAATTATGAGAATGGCTTAGGATCACGAGTGTTACATCCTTTTATACTTAGGATGTGTATGAGTCAGAAATGACTTAATGGCAACAGCAACAACATACTCACAAATGGATGAATAACAAATGGGAAGTAAGTCCTGGTGTCACACTGTAGGAAAAGCACTCAACAGCTAACCACAAGGTTGATGGTTCAAACTCACCAATCACTGGTCAAAAGCCTATACAAGACCACTCTTATTTGAAATCAATTGGAGAACATTTAACAACAGAGTAACAGGTGAAAGGAAAAGAAAAGTGAGTTATGGAAACAGTGAGGGAAATGGTCCTAAGGAGTCTTAGGAAATTTCCTTTGCTGAGTCTTGGTGTGGTGCTGTGGGCTAATGTGCTTGACTGCAAGGTCAGTTTGAACTGCAAGGTCCTTAGTTCAAGCTCACCATTTCCAAGAGTCACTGTGCATCAGAACCAACTCAATGGCACTTAACAACACCAAATGCAACTAAGTGACTGTGCAGTTGGTTACTCTTGCTCAATCCCAAGCCCTTCATGCACAGGAATATCCCACAAGTATTTTATAATGTAAACTAGTATAAAAACTAAAACCCAAACAAAGAAAAAACAAGAGATCGTTCATACTTCAGGGTGTGTTGACAGATTAATGGAAAACTGAGCAGTGGTCTCCCTGAGGAACAATGTTTCTAACCTGATATATGGTGTTTCTTCTACCCAAAATTCTCTGTTCCATCTTGACTTAAGAGGCAACAAGTCTACCTCCTGATTACAACTAATCCCTGATAAATCTTATTTAGCACTCCTTCCCTCAAGCGTCGATGATAACATTGCTTTGGTGTTGTATTTAGTTTTATATATATATAAAAGACTGTGGACATATTTAACTACTTGTTTTTGCTTTTGTTTGGTGTCATTGGGACAATTCTGACTCAGAAAAAACGTATGCTAAAGAGTAAAATTGACCCATAGGGCTTTCTTGTCTGCAAAAAGAAACAGATTACAAATTTGTTCTCCTAAAGAGCCACTGGAAAGGTTTGAATCACCAATCATTTGGTTAGCAGCTGAAATCAGACTTTTAGTTGTTTTCTTTTGCTGTTATAACATATTACTATGAATTTAGTAGCTGAAAATAACACAAATTTATTATCCTACAGATCTAAAGTTCTGAAGTAGTAAATGGTTCTTACTGAACTAAAATCAAGGTGTTGGCAGGGCTACATTTCTTTCTAGAGGCTCAGAAAGTGACCTGTCACCTTCTAGATGTCACACTTATACTGTGGCTCATGGCCCCTTTCCCTCTTCCAAGTCAAATAATGGTTAGTGAGTTCTTCCTCACAAGACTCTGACATTGCCAACCAGCCTCCCTTTTCCACATGTAAAAGACCCTCAACTTATTTTGATGTCAGCCAATTAGCAATTTTAATTCCACCTGCAACCTTATTTCTCTCTTCCCATATATCATATTTACAGGTTATGGTCATAAAGATGTGTACATCTTTGCAGGGAAGCATTATTTTGCCTAAAACATCCTTAAATCTCACCAAGGCCATAATCTCTCAAAATAAAAATTAACAACCAGAAAAAAAAACAAATCAACACCCCAGAAAACAACAAATTCTAATTCCGCTTTTAGCTAGTCCAATCCGTTTTAGGCTGAAGGGCTATATTCATTTCTATCACACTTAAATGTCCATTGTGCAATAATAGACAAGGGAGACCAATATCTAAAAGGCAGTCAAATACCTAAACATTTTCCCTCTCCTTTACTCATTCAGCCTATGTCTCAATCCATATGTCTACGCATAGAACACTGTTGTTTCAAGGTTGTGTATAGATCACTATTTGCCTCTCTCCCATTTAGCCGATGCATACCTCCTTAAGTCTTCCCCTATCTTCATTGGTCATCTGACACCCTCCCTCTTCTTGTGTATTGCTCCTTGTCACCCTAGCTAACATATGTCTACCCTCTAGCGAGTGAATTACTCTCCCCTCCCTCCCATCCCTGATAACCATCAAAGAATGTTTATTTTAATATGGAAGGATTTTTTTTACACTTTCATAAAAATGGTTTCGTACAATATTTGTTCTTTTGTGATTGACTAATTTCCCTCACTATAATGTCCTCCAGGCCCATCCATGTTATGAGGTATTTTGCAGATTCATTGTTATACTTTAAGGTTGCATATTATTCCATTGTGTGTATGTACCAAAGTTTGTTTATCCATGCTTCCTGGACCTTTTACTTTTTTTTTTTTATTTTAAGTTTTTACTGTGAATTATGTGTTAGTTTACATGGGTGAACATTATCTTTGCATTCATCCTATTGTATTTTGTTTCATTGCAATAATCACAATCCCCAGCATACATCATCAAACAACCAAATGGTACACCCCACACACTTGCCCCTGCTGCCAGCACACAACCCCTCTCCCTCCCTGAATCCAGAGTCTCCAACCACTCCTTCTGTCCATGTCATCATCTCTGCCTCCATCCCTAGTGTCACTGCCTCCGCAGACAGAGTCTCACATTTCACTTTTCTCCCTTGGTGGTTCCAGGGATCTTGGTTCCTGGA
>NW_006408726.1:557558-558636 GCF_000296735.1 Chrysochloris asiatica
ACCCCAGTAACAAACAAACAAAAATTTAAATACAATAAAATAAATTGGAAAATAAAAGATAAAATTTCCCCCCTTTTAATGTGGGTGTTTTTTCTTAATCTTTTAAAAATAATGGTCCTATGCCATATTTCTCCTTTTGTGAATGACTGATTTCATTCAGCATAATGTCCTCAAGGTTCATCCATGTTATGCAGTAGCATGCTGCTTCCTAGTTATTCTTCAACGTAGCATAATATTTCATTGTGTGTAAGTACCACAGTTTGTTTATCCATTCTTTCATTGATGGGCACTTAGGCTGTCTCCATCTTTTTGCTATTGTAAATAGTGCTGCTATGAATATTGGTGTGCATATATTGTGGCTGGTATTTCTTGTGGGTAAATACTAAGTAGAGAAATTGCTGGATCATAAGATACCTCTATTTCTATATTTGGAGGAAGCACCATATTGTTTTCCAGAGTGCTGGAATCATTTTGCAATCTCACCAGCAATGTAGGAGAGTCCTAGTCTCTCCATATCCTTGCCAACAGTTATTGTTCTCTACTTTTTGATCTTTGTTGGTGTGAGATGATATCTCATTGTTTTGATTTGCATCTCTCTAATGGCTAGTGATCATGAACATTTCTTCATAAGTTTGTTGGTTGCCCTGATCTCTTCCTTGGTGAAGTGAACAACAGGGCTCATGGATACAAAGATTGAGGCATGCTTTGAATGAGTAAAATTATGTTAAGATGCTTGGCTGTCTTTTGAATCTTGGTTTCCCTTGCCTACTATTGTAAATTTGATACTTGAAGGAGAGAGAGAGTAATAGCCAGAAAGATCATCAGAGAAAGCTTCTAAGTCCATAGACACTTCACCAAGTTTCTATTCATGTCCTGTGCCCATTTTTAAATTGGGTTATTTGTCCTTTTCTTTTAGAGGTGTTGTTGGTTCCTATGTATTTTGGAAATAAGTCCCTTGTCTGATGTGTCATTGCATATTAGTTTTTTCCATTCTGTGGGCTCCCTTTTTTACTCTTTTGATAAAGTCTTTTGATGCACATAAGTCTTTTTTTTAACTTTTAGTATGTCCCACTTATCT
>NW_006408726.1:559630-561097 GCF_000296735.1 Chrysochloris asiatica
GGGGTTTTCTATATATAGGATCATATCATCTGCAAACAGAGAGTTTTACTTCCTCTTTGACAATTCGGATGCCTTTCATTTCCCTATCTTGCTGTATAGCTCTTGCTAAGAGTTTCAGCACAATATTGAATAGGAGTGATGACAAAGGGGATCCTTGTCTGGTTTCTTTTTGCAGAGGGAAGGATTTCAGTTTCTCTCCATTGAGAGTTATGTAGACTGTTGGTTTTGTATATGTGCTCTTAATTATGTCAAGGAATTTCTTCTCAATTCCTATTTTATTGAGTGTTTTTATCAGGAATGAATGTTGGATTTTGTCAAATGCCTTTTCTGCATCAATCAATATGATCCTTTCTTTTTTCTTGTTTATATGATGGATTACATTGATTGTTTTTCTAATGTTGAACCATCCTTGAATCGCTCATATGAATCCCACTTGGTCATGATGTACTATTTTTGATGTGCTGCTGTATTCTGTTGGCTAGGATTTTGTTGAGAATTTTTACATCTATGTTCATGAGGGATATTGGTCTATAATTTTGTTTCTTAATGATGTCCTTCCCTGGTTTTGGTATGAGGGTTATGCTTGCTTCATAAAATGTGTTAGGAAGTTTTCCATCATCCTCTATATTCTAGAATAATTTGAGTAGAATTGGTGACAACTCTTTCCTGAATGTCTGGTAGAACTCACCAAGGAATCCATCTGGGCCTGGACTTCTTTGGGTTGGGAGTTTTTTGATGACCTGATCAATTTCTTCTATTTTTATGAGTCTGTTCAAGTCTAAAACTTCACTCTGAGTGAGTTTAAGTAGGTCATGGTTTTCTAAATATGTATCCATCTTATCTAAGTTTTCAAATTTGTTGGAGTACAACTCTTCATAGTATTCTGTTATTATCCTTTTGATTTCCTTTGGTTCTGTTGTGACATCACCCATGTGGTTTCCAATGTGTGTTATTTGTCTCTTTCCAACTTTTCTTTTCTTGGGTTTGCTAATAGTTTGTAAATTTTATTAATTCTTTCAAAGAACCAGCTTCTTGTTCTGTTGATTCTTTCTATAGTTTTTTTGTTTTCTATCTCATTTATTTCTGCTCTGATCTTTATTATTTCTTTTCTTTTGGTGACTGTACCTTCTCTTTATTGGTCTGTTTCTAGTTGCTGGAGATGCTGTGTTAATTTTCATTCTTTCTTCTTTTTGGATGTGTGCATTTATCACAATAAACTGTCCTATCAGCACCGCTTTCTCCATATCCCAAATATTTTGGTATGTTGTGTTATCATTCTCATTTGTTTCTAGGAACTTTCGGAATTAACGTCTAATTTCTTCTATTATCCAGACACTCTTTTTTATTTTTTAATGTTTTTTTGTGAATTATATGATAGCTTACATGGGAGAACTTTAGTTTTACATTCATTCCATTGTATATCATCTCATTGCCATGGTTTCAATCCCCTCCACGCATCATCAACCA
>NW_006408726.1:562071-589666 GCF_000296735.1 Chrysochloris asiatica
TTGAGAGGACCTGGCCACTTGCCTTGATGTTTTCTCGGGAAGCGATTTGTTTGTTCTTGTAGTAACAGCCCATCTGCCTCCATTTTTCCTGTAGGTATTTCTTTCATGAGGTATCCTTTATTCTTCTAGCTGTTCCAGGCTAGTCTGCTCATCCTTTCAAGTTGAGATTTCTCATCTCTGGAGATTTGGATGCGGTTCTGGTTTCTACCTATAGTTTTATGTATTGCAAAGGCTCCACACGAAGTCTCGTTCACTGGGTATCCAGCCACTCTTGAGCAGAGTTTTATTCAGTTTCCGTGTATTAAACTTTATTTCCTTGGTCTTCTTATTGTTGACTTCTAATATTTTCATTGTCGTCTGAAAATATGCTTTGTAGAATTTTGATGTTTTTATATTTATGGAGACTTGCTTTTTGACCTAACACATGGTCAAGTCTGGAAATATTCCATGTGCACTGGAAAAGAATGTCTATTGTGCTGTTGTTGGGTTGAATGCTCTGTACATATCTATAAGGTCAATGGTTGATTGTGCATTTTAGTTCCTCTGTAGCTTTGTTGAGTTTCTTTCTGGTTGTTCAATCCCTTTTTTAAAGTGGCATATTAAAATATCCCACCTTAATTGTAGATTTCTTTCTTTCTTTCTTCAATTCTAGTAGCATTTGCTTTATATATCTTGGTACTCTTCCATTTGGAGCATAGATGTTAATTATGGTTATGTTATTTTGCTCAACTGACCCTTTAATCATGAAATAGTATCCTTCTTTATCTCTTATGCTGGTGTTTGCATTAAAGTTTATTTTATCAGTGATTAGTATTGCCACTTCTGCTTGTTTTTTATTGCTATTAGCTTGGTATATATTTTTCCATCCTTTAACTTTTAGTCTGTTTTTGTCTTTGTGTGTAAAGTGTATCTCTTGCAGGCAGCATATTGAAGGGTCTTGTTTTCTTACCTATTCAGAAACTCTCTGTCTCTTTACTGGTGCATTTAATCCATTCACATTTAGTGTAATTATCGATAGGTGTGGATTAAGTGCTGTCATTATGTTAAGTTCTAGTGGTGCTGTTTGTTCCTTTGTTCTGCATGTTTTTTGTGCTATTTCTTGTCAGTTTCTTGTTAGTTTTAATATATCCTTGTTCTGCTGGGAGTGAGGCCAAAAGAATCAAAGACAGAAATAATATAAAAGCAGAGACAGGAATTAGCAATCAAAAACAAAATAAAAATTTGATTGACTGTCCATTGGCCTTTGCTGTGCAGGCAGGGATAAAGAGTCCAGTCCAACTTAACTTTGGGGCTGGGTCCCTGAGAGACATCATATGAAGCAGTTTGCGGGTTTCCTCTGTGTGCCATTGGAAAACTGTGGGTGTAATGCTGGGTCCTTTTGGGGGTGTGCTCCTGACTGCCTGAAGGCATTTGTGCTGGCCAGTGAGGATGTGATTGGAGTGAAGGGGAGAGATATGTGAAAAATTAAAAATCGGTCACACCTCTCCCTCCAGACGCGCCGCTCCACGGCTTCTAGAACTGGGTCACTGCCTCCACTAGGCTGTGGCCCCATCCTCCCCAGATGCTTTACTTTTAAACTCCATACAGTGTTGTCACTTTTTCCAGCAACTCGGATGAGGAAGTGTGAAAGATTGACCCTTGGACAACCATTATTTTCTCCAGTGGGCAAAACTGAGAGCGTCTCTTCACAGTGAATCTCTCTTAACCCATCCAAGTTGCTCAACTATCAATATTGAGCTAATACCAGTGATATTCTACACTACAGCTTCTTGTGGCAGAGATTTTATTCTGGAAGCACTTAAGGACTGACATGTAGCTACAAGATCTGTTTTGAGATTATTATTATTTTTTTTTAATCATGCTCATTTTGTTTTATTCATATGTGTTTCAAAGATGGCTTTGTAAGGCTCTGAAATTATTATGTAAATCTATGAGGCTCTCATCACTAATTCCTTATCCAAGAAGAATCCGCATAATCACGATTGGGCTAGAGGCACTGCACCTGACTAAACTCTACAGTGATTTCATCTCTTGAGTGTTCTGCTTTAACTTATTGATTGACAGAAAACAACCACAGAACCCAAACATCTCAGAGAGAAAAGTAAGGAAGAAAAAAAAGAAGATTGGACTCGATATCTGGGCTAGGAAGACTTTTTGGCAGATCTGAGATGTTTTTGGAAATATGCAAGATAAAGAAATCTTAATAATGGTACCATTATAGCACCATCTTTTATTTTTTAGGTGTATACTCACACAATTATTTATGTTAGACGTTGTTTTTAAGTGCCATCGAGTCATTTCTTACTCATTGTTGTTGTTAAGTGCCATTGAGACAATTCCGACCCATAGCAACCCTGTATAGGATTTCTAAGGAGCAGCTGGTGAGCTTGAACTGCCAACCTTGCAGTTCAAATAGCTTTGCAGTCTGGCATATTAACCCACAGTGCCATACCCTGACTCCTAGTTCTTACTCATGGTTGACCTGTATAGGATTTCCAAAGAGCAGCTATTAAGTTTGAATCACCAACTTTGTGGTTCAAAACTGACCTTGTTGTCCAATGCTTATCCTACAATACCACACCAGAACTCCATTATTTTAGATATGTCATAGGAAAAGACTAATCATTAGAAAAGGACATCATGGTTGGTAAAGGAGAGGGTCAGCACAAATGAAGAGAACCTTCAATGAGATGGATTGACACAATCCCCACAACAGTGGATTCAAACGCACAATGAAGCATGAAGATGGCACAGGGTGAGGCACTTTCATTCTGCCATAGATAATGAGATAATGCTACTATGAGTCCCAGCCTAACAGCAAGAATTTCCACCATTACATTTAAAAAATATTTTGACTGAGTAAATCTTGTTCTTCTCCTAAAGTCCTCCATTGCAACAAATAAAACAAAACCCCTTCTCTTTTGTTTATTTACACCCTTTTTTGGAGCTTAAAAGAAAATAAAAGAGAGGGTATTTTTTTTATATTCTGTTTCTAGAAGAAAGAAGTATGCATGTAACTATGCAGAAAAGTTATATTTTACCTGGGATGCCATTGTAAAGGAACCACTGCAAATGCATTTTTAAGAATTGAGTGTTTTATTTTGTTTTGTTTTGTTGAGGGAGTGTTGTTGCCCTTCATAAACTTATGTCAGCCCATTTTCTGTAAATATAAAACATACTCTTCTTTCTCAAGGCTTTTAAACATATTGGAAGAATTCAAATGACTTAAAGTGATTGCAAAATGGCATTTTGGTGATAGAAGTGTAAATGAATTCAAACTACTTAGCTAACTTTTTCTTTAAATTACCTGTGAGTCAAAAGAATTAGGTGTAAAAACATTTGCAAATGCACTTAATGGGTCAGTAGGTCTTAGTTATTTTGAAATCTATCTGGATTCAGTTAATAATTTAGATATCTCCATTTCTACCTAACTAGTGAGCCATTGTTGTTAAGTGCTGTCAAGTTAGTTCCGACTCATAGCAACCCTATTAGGGTTTCCAAGGAGTGGCTGGGGAGTTTGAACTACCAACCTTGTGGTTGTTTGAACTACCAACCTTCCTCATGGTCTAATACTTATCCTATACCACCATACCAAGACTCAAACTGGGAAGCAGTATCTAGAATTACAACCAGAGATTTCTTCTTGAGATTTCATTAAATATCAATTTTCTTGCCCTTATTATCCCTTGAAAATTCAGGGGAGAGGAGGAATAATATATTAAGGCTGTATCAATTTGATAAAGAACAGCCAGATTTTTTTTTTTTTAATGTTTTATTGTGAATTATATGATAGTTTACATGGGAGAACTTTAGTTTTACATTCATTCCATCGTATATCATCTCATTGCCATGGTTCCAATCCCCTCCACACATCATCAACCACCCAAAAGGTATATCCCAGAAACCCGCCCCCTACACTTCCCCCTCTTCCCCTCAGTTTTCGGCCCACAGTCCCTTTCCCTCTCTGGGTCCAAAGTCCCCAGTCAGTCGCTTCATCACTCCACGTCATCATCTCTGTCTCTATCTCAGGCATCTCTTTTTCTCTGGGTAGGGTCCCACCCTTGGCTCTTCTCCGTTGATGGTCCCAGAGGTCTCCGCTCCTATTCTGGAGAATTAATCACTCCCTTTCTTGTTACAAAACTTCTGCCTTTGCATTTCCAACCCTCATAGTCCTTCCTGATAAGCATTATTCACTACAGTCTTACAAGTTACCCATCTGTATCTCCTTTCATCAGCTCCGCCCAGACAGATTGAATAGTACCTACTGGAGAGTCTGCCTTCCACCATGCTCCCTAGCACAAGGTTCCCTCTTGAAAGCTTGTAAGTCAGTCACTTCTTGCCTTTGTAGTCCCCCCCTCCCCATTTGAGTATCCAATGTCCAAGCTGCCCTTCTCTGTCCACTCTGTGTATGGGGGGAGATAAAGAATGTTTCTTGCTGCGAGGATAGGTATAGGTCAAGTTCATCAGACTGTATCAGCTCACTCTTCCCCCCGCCCCCCCACCCTTCTTTCCTCTCCTGGTTGAGCTCCGATCATCCAGTCATCAGGTCCAAGTCACGTGGGTATCATCTGCAAGTGTGGGCCCTCCTGTGCATATGTCCTTTTCTCCCGTCAGCCGGTAGCTCCACTCTCCTCTCGAGTCCTCCGTGACCATGCCACTGACTCTGGGCCCAAGAGTCCCCAGATCTCTTCACACTGCTTGCCAACCGGGTCACCAACTGGGTCCACAGAAGTCCATTGAACATTGTAGTGCTTAGCTTGCCCCTTCATTGCTGCTTTTACCCCATTGGTGATGTGTGTGGTCACCAATCAGAGCATGCATTTCCGTTGAGTCTTAGTCTTGGAAGGGGTCTGCGTTGAGAGGACATGGCCACTTGCCTTGATGTTTTCTCAGGAAGTGATTTGTTTGTTCTTGTAGTAACAGCGCATCTGCCTCCATTTTTCCTGTAGGTCTTTCTTTCAAGAGATATCCTTTATTCTTCTAGCCGTTCCAGGCTGATCTGCTCATCCTTTCAAGTGGAGATTTCTCATCTCTGGAGATCTGGATGTGGTTCCGGTTTCTACCTATAGTTTTATGTATTGCAAAGGCTCCGCAAGAAGCCTCGTTCACTGGGTACGCTGTAGCCCCATTTGAGGTGTTCCAATCAGTCATAGGCAGAAGGCGGACTTTTGTACAAGCCTTCTAGTGTGGTGTTTCTGAGTATTCCTTTCTTTCCCTCTCCAGTGTCTACTCTATATTATAATGCAAGGGAAACCAAGATTAAAACAAGCAAACAAAAACAGTCAAGTATCTTAACATGATTCTCCCTGCCCCCCATTCCAACCATGACTCAATCCCTGTATCTCAGAGCCCTGCTGTTCCAAGACTGTGCATATATCGTCCTTTATCTCTGTCCCATTTAGCCTTTCGAACATGCCCAATTGTTCTCCCATCTGCCCCGTTTCTCCGCTTCCCTCTCCCTCCCTGTATATTTCCTCCCTCCCTAGCACCCAAGCTCTCCTGTGTCCAATCCCCACCCTGTGCTCCACCCTCCCCCCTTCCCACCACCCATCACCAACTTCCCAACAACTAACAAAGACTTCCCCCTACCCCCTTTTAGTATAATTTCTTTTTCTTAGTCTTTTACAGTAGTGGTCCTATGCAGTATTTCTCTTTTTGTGACTGACTAATTTCACTCAGGTTCACAAGGTTCATCCATGTTATGCAGTGGCTACCGCTTCGTTGTTATTCTTCAATGTAGCATAATATTACATTGTGTAATGTACCACAATTTGTTTATCCATTCTTCAGTTGATGGGCACGTTAGCTGTCTCCATCTTTATGCTCTTGTAAATAGTGCTGCTATAAACATTGGTGTGCATATATCTTCTCATGTTGTGGCTCGTTTTTCTTGTGGGTAAATACCGAGTAGAGGGATTGCTGGATCATAAGCTATTTTTATTTTCAACCTTCTGAGGAAACGCCATATTGCTTTCCAGAGAGGTTGGACCATTTTGCAATCCCACCAGCAATGCAAGAGTGTCCCAGTCTCTCCACATCCCCTCCAGCATTTATTGTCTTCTCCATTTTTCATCTTTGTTGTAATTGTTGGTGTGAGATGATATCTCATTGTTGTTTTGATTTGCATCTCTATAATAACTAGTGATCATGAGCATTTCTTCATAGGTTTGTTGGCTGCCCGGATCTCTTCCTTAGTGAAGTGTCTGTTCATATCCTGTGCCCACTTTTTAATTGGGTTATTTGTCTTTTTCTTGTAGAGGTGTTGCAGTTTCCTGTATATTCTGAAAATGAGTCCCTTGTCTGATATGTCATTGCAAAAGATTTTTTCCCATTCTGTGGGTTCCCTTTTTACTCTTCTTGTGAAGTCTTTTGATGTACTTAAGTTTTTAATTTTTAATATGTCCCACTAATCTATTTTATCTATTATTTTTGTGTGGTTTTCAAAATGTTTTGTAGTCCATGTATTCCCATCATTAGTGCCTTCACATTTGTCCCGAATTTTTCATTGATGACCTTCATAATTCTGGGATTCACATGTAGGTCCTTAATCCATGTTGAGTTGGTTTTTGTATAAGGCGTGAGGTGAAGATCTTGTTTCAGACTTAAGAACAGCCAGATTTTGGAACCAAAACAAACATGCAATCTTCAGAAGAATGACTCAAGATATATTTCTGAGACTACATGCAGAAAAAAGACAGTGAATTAACATTTGTTTAATGTAAACCATGTAACAAAAGCTTTAACTCATTACCTATTAATTGTAGTGTAAAGTAATTATCATTATACCCAATCTATGGATGAAGAATTTGAGGTTATAGAGATGAGGTATCTTGCCTAAAGTCAAAGTGTTAGAAAATGTTGAAGATGAGATTGAGTATTAGTTAGTTCTCATACCAAATAATCATTCTGCCTTCTATCAGAGTCTCACTAGGCATCACAGGACCTGCAGAGTAACTGTGAGAAGCTGGACTTTTTTGCTTTCTGTCTCTATCTTTGAAATATCCTTCTCTTGGTGTTATTCCGCCTTGCCCTTCAATATTCTTTTTGGATACCAGAGGAATAGAATTTAAACCATTTCTGCTTCTCTGACTGACACTTAAGTCCAGAAAAGGATTTAATGCCATCACATTTTAATGTGTATTTGATAAAATAGGAAGGAATGCGTTGCTAAAGACCTAATTCCCTGGATTAGAAAATCAGTGAAGGAGAATTTTGGGGAAAAGACCTTCTTGCATCCAGTAAATCACTTTATTCCAATTTGTACTGAATGAGCACTTACTATGAATTTTCATTAAGAATAACTATGTAGAAATAACATTTTAGTCTCTAATGATTTCTTAATTGACTCTACATTTTAAATTAATATTTTTGCATTCATATCCACTAATGTGGATCACAACAAAATTCTGAGGTGGCATAACTGGTACATTTCTATTATTTTAGGAATCTTTGGTCATTTACATTCCACTACTGATTCATATATATGTAAACAGTTTTAGAATCCATAATTTTTCATTGTTTACAGCAATCTTTCTGGTGTCAAATGCCAACCTCGGGTAACACAGGAAATCCTGAATCATGCCAAACATAGTTAATATCAATTATTAGGAGTGTTATTTACTTTTTACTTGGTTGATTAATATATATATATATTATATATTTTTTTAGAAAAATAAGCAGTTGTGGTGTAGAAAGTTGTCTTGTTGTTCTAGTCAAGTAGTGATTAACATCTTTTAGTATCTTCCTTGTAAATTTCAGTTGTGAAGAGGAGAATTTATAACAAATAATCTTTTCAATATGATATTTTACACATATAACATGTGTGTTCTAGTTTATTTGACAACTGTGCCCTCTTGCCAGCCCCACCCCCAAGGTATTTTCATAAACCATGCTATGCTAAATTTTTACATGTTGTGAAAAAAATTAGCAGAGTACTTACAAGAGTACATCATGGAAGAACCTAGTTGACAAAAGTATATAGAACATGTGTATCATTTGTGAAAATGTCACTTTTCAATTCTCATGACATTTTTTGCACTATTACTCTATCTTGAAAATTATTTTCAAGGGATGGGACTGTTGACAAATTGATTTGTTTAGGCATTGACTATATTACTCCTGTTATAATCCAGGCACTATTCTAGATAATGCATTAGACCACAATGTCAGTTTGAACCACAAAGTTGGAGGTTCAAACACACCAGCTACTCCTTGGAAACCCTATATAGTCATTATGACTCAGAACTGGCTAGGCAGCACTTAGCAATAACAACAACTTCTAGATAATGGAAAAACAGATTGAATTAAACAAAATTTTGCTTTTACCAAACATATTTTCTAGTATTGGTAGGTTAATAAATAAATACTATTTTGCTAGATATTAAAGAGAAATATGAACTAAGTGTAAAGACAGAGTAATAAGTGGGTCTAAGGGTTTCTATTTCCATTTTATTGAGGTGACATTTGAGAAGAGACTACTGAAAAACCAGGGCATTGCTGATGTATGAACCTGGCAAAGCACAATTGGTTAGAAGTAATAATATGTGCTTGGCATTTTCTAAAACTAGCCAGGAGACCAATGTGGCTGGGTCATAGTTGGCAAGTTGTAAAGTAGAAATGAGTCAAGATAGGAAACAGTGTCAATAATAACAGGATTGTGGTGGTTATGGTGGTGTGTTGTCAAGAGACTTCCAACTCATAGTAACTTTATATAGGGTTTCCAAGGCTATAACTATTTATGGAAGCAGAAAACCTCATCTTTCTCCTGTTGAGCAACTAGTGGGTTCAAACTGCTGAACTTGCAGTTAGAAGTCCAACACATAACCCATTACACTATCAGAGGACTTTTTCACAAGCCCATAGGCCATTATGAAATGTTTTTATTGTGAGTGAAATACAGCATCAACATGTTCTGACTTAGTATGTTTTGCAAAATTTATTCTAGGTGCTCAGTGGAATTCAACAGTGAAGGATGTATGGAGGCAATTAAACAACCAGGTAAGAGGAAATTGTAGGTTCTCTAAGTGATTTCCCATGAAATGGTAATATAGTTATATGCATGTTTATGTGTGTAGTTGATTTCCTCTAGGATTTGTGAATGGATTAGGTAAAGTGAGAGAGAGAAAAGAGGAGTTAAAGATGTCAAACTTTTTGGAATGATCACATGGAAAGACACATTTTCCATTTATTAAAAGGGTAGACCATTGTAGAAGGAACAGGTTTGTGGGAAGCAAAATAAGTTTGGTTTGAGATATATTATATTTGAGATTATTCTCATACATTGCTGATATTACATAAATTGGTGCCACTTTGGTAAACTGGTAGGTACCTACTACTAATAAATATATACACATGCAGCTTGGAAGCTCTGGTAGCACAGTGGTTACTAATTGGGCTGCAAATCGCAAGGTCAGCTGTTCAAAACTACCAGCTGCTCCATGGGAGAAAGATGAGGCTTTCTGCTCCTGTGAAGATTTACAGCCTCGGAAACCCTGTACAGGGTCACTATGAGTTGGAACTGACTCCATGGCACATAACCACTACCACCATCCAGTTTGGGAAAAAATAATGATGAGTCAGCAGGTAAACATTTCAACAGAGAAGAAGAGGAAAGAAATGAGAAGGGTACTAATGTTGGGGAAGAGATTTTGATTTATTTGTTTCTGGATTGTTTGGAGACAATGCTAGCTCCTGTATGAGTCTTCATGTCTCAATGACTGATTGCAACAGAATTTATATCTTAATCACATAATAATTCATCCCCACTTTCCTGATAATGTGGTGTTTCCAAAACTCCCATGCCCCTACATTTTGGTTTTCATGTATGGTCTGTTCTTTCCTTAGGTTTTTGGATGGGGAAAGAATAGGTAATGAAAACACATCTTCTTTCCAACAACTTCTTTTCATAAGTGTCACACATCATTTCCCCACACTCTATTTACTAGATTCCAGTTGTGGTGGTGGTGGTGGTGGTGGTGATGGTTTTTGTTAGGTTGCCATTGAGTCAATACCAACTCATAGTGAAACTATGCACAACAGAACAAAACATTACCCAATCCTACATCATCCTCACAAATGTAATTCTGTTTTGCTGTCACTGTGTCTATCCATTTTGTTGGAGATTTTCTTATTTTTTCACTGTTATTGTTGTTAAGTGCTGTGGAGTCAGTTCCGACTCATAACAACCCAGTACAGGGCTTTCAAGGAGTGGCTGGTGAGTTTGAAACACTGACCTTGTGGTTCAAACCAACCTTGCAGTTTTGTGCCTATCCGTCAGCAACACACCAGGACTCCTGGTCCTTCACTTTTCCAAGACATGGATTTTAGTTATATGACCACTAATATAGTTGTCCCATCAAACTGTCACCTTACCAGGACATTCTAGGCTATGCCGAAGACAAAGACACAAATATAAATTCAGAAACACTTTTTCCATTCTTACATATCAATCTGATTACACAATTTCACCCATAAAAAACAAGTCTCAGATACCTATAAGCTATGAAATGGAAGATGATTAATACTAGGCACAGAATTCTTTGATTATGTGTGTGAATAATGCCAAAACCATCACAAGTCGGAGTACAATGTAGTACATGAGCATCACTATCCAGAATAACCTATCTTTTGAGGAAGCAGTAAAGACTTGTTTGGAATAAATGAATGTCCCTTTTTCTTCCCTATGAATTACATTGTAAGCAAATACAATGAATATAAAAGAAGAATTGAACTTGAATTTTTCTGGTACAAGTTGATGTATTATTTAGTAATTCATTTGCTGCTGAACTTCTTTTTTGTTCTCAGTGATTTTGTAGTCATCTTAAATCTATGAAACTAAATAAAATTCAGTTAATTTACATAAAGGATGATGTGACTGCTATGTGTGTGTAAATGTGTATGTGTTCTTGACAACTCTAAATAATTCTGATGTAATTTACTATCTTATTCATAAGATGTGTTTACACAGCAGGAAAAATGTAAAGTGGGCTTTACTTTGAGATTATATTTGATAAACCTTACAGATTTAAGGTTTGAAAACCTTTATGGAATTAAAATGTTAAGGCAATCAGAGATAATACAGACTGTTCATGTCATTTTAAGTGGATGCAATTGCAGTCCAGATAGCAGATCCTTATTCAAGACCACATACCATGTGATAGCATTTCTGTCACTTACAACATCCATAAATTCCAGTTTATATATCAGAGGTAAACATGCTCCACACACACACAAACACACAATTTGTATATATTGTGTTTAGGATAGGTTGGCTCAAATACCATCACTATGATTGTAGATAGACTTATTTTGTTCTTGAATAGATTTTCCTTCATGGTGTCTTACAAATTAAGATACAAAGATTGACATGAGTGAAAACAGAGCAACAACTCTGAGAATGGTACAGGATGGGGAACTGTTTTGTTTATTGTACATAGATCACTATATGTCAGAACCAACTTGGTGGCACTTAACAACAGCACAGAAAGTGAAAAATTGCAAGAGGAGAACACAAAAACACCAAAAACCTCACTATCAAATACATCATTGTCTTTCACTGGGTGGCACAAACTGCAACCAACTAGTTACCTGAAGGTTGAAGGGTAGAACTGACCCAGTGAAATTATTATAGATAGGCCTGGAGGGCTGCTTCTATAAATATTACAGCTTAGGATCCTATGTGGAGCAGATATATTCTGTAACACATGGGGTTGCCAAGAGTCAGAATAGATCCAATGGCAAATGCTTATTGGTTTTGGTGTTTTGGGTGTTTATTTTTGTTTGTTTAGGGTGTCCTGCTGCCACAGGCATTTTATAGTATGTCATATAAATTGAAAGAAAAAAGAGAGAGTGAGAAACTATGGATTCGAATTCACAAAGTAAAACACTCCCTGTACCTAAAACAGAAGCCATGGTGGCACAGTGGTTATGTCCTAACCTGCTAACCAAAAGTTGAACAGTTCTAATCCAACAGTTCTAACCACAGTAGAAATATGTTGTTGGTAGTTGCCATTGAATTAGGTACAACTCATACCGACCCTATGTATTAAAGAACAAAACACTGCCTGGTTCTGTGACATACTCACTATTATTGTTATGAGTGTGTCCATTGCTGCTATCTTGGTACCAATGCACCTCCTTGGGTGTCTTGATTTTTTTCACTGATCTTCCAGTTTGCCAAGCATATTGTCCTTCTTCAGGACTGGTTCCTCCGATAATATATCCATGGTATGAAAGACAACGTCTTGCCATCCTTGATTCTAAGGTGCATTTTGTTTGTACTTCTTCCACCATAGATTAATTTGTTCTTCTGACAGTTGATGGAACTTTTCAATATTGTTCTACAACACCACAGCTCAAATGCACCAGCTCTTCTATGGTCTTATCTATTAATTGTGAAACTTTCACATTCATATGAGGCAATTGAAAATGCCATGGCTTGGATTAGGTGCACCTTAGTCCTCAAACTGATCTCTGCTTTTGAACATTTTAAAGAGGTCTTATGCAGCAGATTTACATCCTTTGATTTCTTGACTGCTGTTACCATGCTGTTACTAGTTGGGTGCACTTTGTGCCACCCAGTGACTAGTACGACATACTGAAAGACAATGATGTATTTGATATAGTGAGGTTGTTGGTGTTTTTGTTGATTGTTGAGCCAAATAAAAGGAAGTCTTTGACAACTTCAGTTTTTTCTCCATTTATCACGATGTTACTTATGAGTCCAGTTGTGAGGATTTTTGTTTTCTTCAAATTGAGGTACTGAATACTGTGATCTTTCATCTCCATCAGTAAGTATTTTCAATCCTCTTGGATTCCAGCAAGCAAAGATATGTCATCTGCATTTTGCAGTTTGTTAAAGAGTCTTCCTCCAATCCTGATGCCACACTCTTCTTAATATAATCAAGCTTCTTGGATTGTTTGCTCAGCATACAGATTGAATAGGTATGCTGAAAGAATACAGTTTTGGAACACAACTTTCCTGATTTTAAATCATTCAATATTCCCTTGTTTTGTTCAAATGACTGACTCTTGGTGTATATACAGATCCCTCATGAGCACAATCAAGTGTTCTGGAATACCCATTCTTCTCAATATCATCCATAGTTTGTCCTGATCCATACATTCAAAAGCCTTCACATAGTAAATAACACACAAGTAAATATCTTTTTGGAATTCTCTGCTTTCAGTCAAGATCCACCTGATGTCAACAATGATATTCCTCATTCACATTTCCCTCTGAATCCAGCTTGAGTTTCTGGCAATTCCTTGTAGATTACTGTTGCAGTAATTTTAAAATTATCTTCCACAAAATTTTACTTGCATGTGGTATTAATGATATTGTTTGATGATTTCCACATACTGTTGGGTCATCTCCCTTTGGAATGGGCACAATATATGGATATCTTCCAATCAGTTGCACATGTAGCTCTTTTCCAAATTTTTTAGCATAGATAAATGAGTGCCTGTAGTAACGCATAAGTTTGTTAAAAGATTAAAATTTGCATTCCATCAATTCCTGAGCATTCTTTTTCATCAATGCCTTTAGGACAGCTTGAACTTCTTCCTTTAGTTCCATTGGTTCTTGATCATATGCTACCTTGAAATGGTTTACCATCATTTTTTTTTTTTTAATACACTGACTCTGTGTATATCTTTCTTATTTTGATGATTTCTGCTTCATTCAATATTTTGCCCATTGTTGTTGTTAAGTGATATTGAGTTGAGTCTGATTCATAGAGACCCAAGGAGCAGTTTGTGGGTTTGAACCGCCAACCCTGCAGTTCAAACCAACTTTGTAATCCAGGGCATTGTCCTGAAGTGCCACACCAACGCTCCATTTTGCCCAACATTACTCAAACTGAAAAACACGAAGAGAACGTTCAAGCTTTGACTTGTGATATTGAAAGATTCTATTGTGACCATAAAATCCTTCAATATTGCAAGTCAATCCTTAAAATTTTTCTTCAGTTCTTTCAGCTTGAGAAATGCTGAGCATGTTCTTACCTTTTGATTTTCTAACTCCAGGTTTTTGCAAAATTCATTGTAATACTTGACTCTGCTTTCTAAAGCTGCCCTGTGAAATTTTCTGTTAAATTATTTTACTTCCTCATCATTGCTTCCATGCACTTTAGCACTCCTATACAGGACAGCAAGTTTCAAAGTCTCTTCTGACATCTATTTTGGTCTTTTCTTACTTTCCTACTTTTTAATAACCTTTTCCTTGCTTCCTGCATGATCTTCTTGATGCCATAATAAAGCTTTTCTGGGCTTCAGTCATTAGTGTCTAATGCAACAAATCTGTTCTTGAGATGTTTCTAATTTCAGGGGGGATGTGTTCAAGGCTATATTTTGCCTCTCTTGAACTTGTTTTAATTTTCTTCAGCTTCAGCCTGAACTTGCATATGAGAAATTTATGGTGCATCCCATAGTCAGTGCTTGGTCTTTCTTTGTATGGTGATATTGAGCTTTTCCACCATCTCTTCTGCAGATGTAGTCAATTTGACTCCTGATGATATCCATGCATATATTACCTCTTAAGTTCTTTTTTAAAAAATGTATTTATAGTGAATAGGTCATGGGTCTTGTAAAACCCTATCATGCAATCTCCAGAATGATTTCCATCACCAAGGCCATATTTGCCAGCCACTGACCCTACCTCTTTGTTGCCAACCTTTGCATTAAAATCACCATTAATTATAAATGCGTCTTGATTTCATGTTTGGTCAATTTAGATTGAAGAAGTTTTTAGAATTCTTCAATTTCATCATTACTGACTTTAGTGGTTAGTGCATAAATTTAAACAATAGTGATATTAACTGGTCTTCCTTTTAGGTGTATAAGATGTACCTGTCCATAAAGATTTCCAATCTTGGAAACCCTATGAAGCAGTTCTATTCTGTCTTATAGGGTTGCTATATGTTGGAATCAAATCAAGACAATTTATTTTACTGTTTTTATATATTTGAAATAGTACTTCATTAATGCAGATACTAGTTTATATTTGTCCAAAATATGGATTAAGAAATTACTAACAGTGAGAACTATAAAATTTTCAACTGAATTTAGGATTTAATAAAAATATACCTGAAATTCATAATGTATTCCTTATCAGTTATTAATATATTAAACACCATAATTTATTATTTTAAAGTTTTTTTTTTAATTGTGATTTGGATAAAAGTTTACAGAGCAAATTGATATTCTCTTCAACAATTTATTCACATTTGGTTACCTTGCGCTGATTGACATTCTCACAATTTAATAGCATTGTCCCCATTTTCTTCCATGTTTCCTCATTCCAGTTGCCATTTCCTAAATTAATTTTTATAGCTAATCTAAAATATCAATGTATCTTCTGCTTTAATCAACATTATTGTTGTTGTGATAGTTGTCTTTCTGACTTATAAAACAAAATGCTGCCTGGCCCTGCTCTATCCTGACAATTGTTGCTATATTTGAGCTCATTGTCTCTCTTTTTTGTTGACCATTCACTTCACTAAGCAGGATGTCTTTCTTCAGTGATTGGTCCCCCCTTGGATGTGTTCAAAGTATAAACAAGATGAAGTCTCATCCTACTTGCTTTTTTTTGTTGGTGAGGTTTTTTTTTTAAGTGTTTATTGTTAATTGAGTGATAGTTTACATGGGAGAATATCAGTTTTACACTCATCCTATTGTATTTTGTTTCTTTGCAATAATTACAATCCCCTCCATGCATCATTATTCAACAGTATTTGCTTCTATTCCCTCTGGGTTTTCTTTTTTGTTGTTGTGGTGGTGGTTGTTGTTGCTGTACACCAAAGGAGCTCTGGTAGCATAGTAGTTATGGACTGCTAACCTGAAGGTTGGCAGTTCAAAACTACTAGCTTTTCTGCAGGAGAAAGGTGAGGCTTTCTGCTCCCGTAAAGATTTGCAGCCTAGGAAACCCTGTGCAGGGTCACTATGAGTCGGATCCAACTCTACAGTATTCAATAACAACAACACACCAAAACGCACAGGAATATACAACACCCTGCAAGCCTGCCCATGGCCACATTTCCTCTCCCTCCATGATTCTAGAGTCCTCAGCTACTCCATTTCTCCACATCATCATCTCTGCTTCCATCTCTGGTATGGCTGCTTCTCAGGATAGGGTCCCACACTCTGCTCCCACTCTTCTCCCTTGAATATCCCAGGGTTCTCCATTCCTGAATTGTAAAATCAGCCATTCCCCCCTTTAGTCACTCCACCCTCCCACCCGCACCATTTTAAGCAGCCAATGTCTAAGTTGCCCACCTTGAATCAACATTATTGTTGATCAACCCTGTGTACAGAGGGATTGGGAATGATCCTTGCTGTAAAGATTCCTTCACTCTTGTTGTTATGTGCCATGGAGCCAATTCCAACTCCTAGTGACCCTGTACATGGTTTCTGAGGCTGCAATTCTTTACCGGAGCAGAAAGCATCATTTTCTTCCGCGGAAGAGCTGGTAGTTTCTAACTGCTGACATTGCGGTTTGCAGCCCAATTCATAACCACTACGCTACCAGAGCTCACTCTTGGTTGGTATTTTAAGTTACTACATCCATAATTTAGGTCAAGTTCATAAAATTGTAGTGATTTACACTTGTTTTCTCTATCATTTTTGTTTTGTTTTGTTTCAATCTTCCTTTAGTCGAGTTCTGAACATCCAGCCATTGAAGCTAGGCCAAATGAGTACTATCTGAACTACTTGCTTTTAAAGAAAATTTTGGCTTTACTTTCTCAGTGACAGATTTGTTCATTCTCTGGTAGTCCATGGTGTATTCAATATTATTCACATATAAGTCACAAATCTAGTGGATAGTTGTTGTGTTGTTAAGTGCCACTTAGTCGGTTCTGATTCAGTTGACCCTGTGTATGGTTTCCAAGGCATTTAAATCTTTGTGCTAACGGAAAGTCTCATTTTTCTCCCACAGAGCAGCTGGTGGTCTTGAACCTCTGATCTTGTGCTTTGCAGTCCACTGCATATCTTATGGAGACAACTGAAAATTGTACCAAGGCAGTGTATTTCCATATATATGCTATAAATTAGGATAAAATCTGCACTGCAATCTTTATAAAGCTTTATGTTGTTGTTGTTGTTGTTATATGCCGTGGAGTTGGTTCTGACTCATAGCAATCCTGTACAGGGTTTCCAAGGTTTTAAATCTTTACAGGAGCAGAAAGATTCATCTTTCTTCCATGGAACAGCTAGTAGTTTTGAACTTCTGGCCACAAGATTAGCAGCCTGATTCGTAACCACTATGCTACCAGAGCTTCTTATAAATCTCTATATATCCATAAAATATAAACGTTGCTGATGTTAAGTGCCATTGAGTCAGTTCCGACTAATTGTGACCCTGTGCGGGAGAAAGATGAGGCTTTCTACTCCTGTAAAGATTTACACCCTCGGAAACCCTGTACAGGGTTGCTATGGGTCGGAACCGACTCGACGGCACTTAACAACAACAACAAAGTGTTTCTAAGGAGCGACTGATACATGTCATATATATAATATATGTATGATATATATGTACATCTATATGTATGTTGATTTCTGGTATGGCACTGTAGGGTCAGCACTGGACTGCTAACCACATGTTCAATAGTTCAAACTAACCAGCTGCTCCTCAGACCCTATATAGGGTAGCTATGAGTTGGAACTGACTCAATAGCACTTAGCAACAACAACATTTATGTATGTATTTACACTTAAAAAGATACATAAATACACACATACCTAAATGATAGACAAATATATAGATCTATATTTCAAATAATTTGTCATGCATTCCCTTCACTAGAAAACCTTCCTAAAATAAATTATATGGAATATCAATGGATTAGAAACACCAGTCAAGTGATAGAGTAGCAGAATAGATAAGAAAACAGGATCCTTCAATATGATGTCAACAAGAGTCATACCTTACACCAAAGGAAAAAAAAAAACAGATTAAAAATTAAAGGATAGAAAAAATATATCAAGCTAACAGCAATCAAAAAGGAGCATGAGTATAAATATTAATTTCAGATAAAATAGACTTTAAGGTAAAAAACAACCTAAAAGACAAAGAAGGATATTACCTCATGATTAAAGGGTCAATTGAATGTGGGACATAACCACAATAAATATCAATGTTCCCAATGCAAGAGGCTCAAATTACATAAATCAAACTCAATTCAAATTGAAGAAAGAGACAACTGTAAAATAATAGTGTTGTTCTTGTTGTTAAGTGTCATCGAGTTGATTCCAGCTCATAACGACGCTGTACAAGAGTTCTGAGGAGCAGCTGGTAAGTTTGAACAGTGGTTCAAACCAACCTTCAGGTTGAGTGCTTATCCTCTGGTACCCTATCAGATAGGAGATTTTAATACACTACTTACAAAAAAGAACAGAACAACCACAAAGAAACTCAGCAAAGACAAAAAGGCACTAAATAACACAATGAAGCAACTTGACCACAGAAATTTATACACAGCACTCAACCCAGCAATAGCACATTACAAATTCTTTTCCAGCGCACATGGAATATTTTCCAAAATAGACCATAAATCTGGTCTTAAATCAAGTCTCAATAATTTGTAAATTATCAAAACACTATAAACTATCTTCTCAAATCAAAATGCTAGAAAGTTAGAAATCAACAATAGAAAGATCAAGGAAACAAATTAAATGCACTGAAACTGAATAACACCCTACATAAAAGATGCCGGTTAATAGAACAAATAAACAATGAAATGAAAAAATTCCATGAAGCAAATGAAAATGAAAACACTGCATACCAAAACCTTTGGGGCACAACACAAGCAGAGATGATTTATAGAAATAAATGCACACATACAAAGAAAAGAAAGAACAAAAATCAACACATTAATACATCTCCAACAATTAGAAAAAGACCGACCGGCAAAATAAGTCTACAGCTACCTGAAGAAAACAAATAAAGATTAGAGTAGAAATGAATGAATTAGAAAACAGAAAAACAATAGAAAGAATCACTAAGACAAGAAACTTTTTCTTTGAAAGGATTAATGAAATTGGTAAACCACTGACAAATCTAACAAAAGAAAAGAATGTGAAGATGCAAATAATACACATAAACAATGTTGGTGATGTCTCAACAGAACCAATGGAAATAAAATGGATAGTAACAGAATACTACAAATTTGAAAACCTAGAAAAAATGGATATACTTTTAGAAAAACATGACCTACCTAAACTAACACATTTGTTGTTAAATACTAAGGAATCGGTTCCAACTCACAGTGACCTTGCACAGGGCTTCCAAGGCTGCAAATCTTTGTGGGAGCAGAAAACCTCATCTTTCTACCGCAGAGCACCTGGTAATTTCGAACTTCCAACCTTCAGGTTAGCAGCCTGATTCATAATCACTATGCTACCAGAGCTCCTTAAACATAGTGTAGTAGAAAACTTGAACAGACCTATAACAAAAGAGGACTCCTGGTGTGGCACTGTAGGATCAGAACTAGACTTCAAGCTGCATAATTCAAATTTACCAGCTGCTACTCAGATAACCTATACAGGGTCCTTATCAGTCAGGAATGACTTAATGACATGTAACAACAATAACAAAAGATGAACTTTGTCTAGTTATTAAAAAACCCCAACGAAAACAAACAAAAAAAAGTCCAGGCCCAGATGCATTTAATGGCAAAATCCTAATTAATAGAATGCAACATATCAAAAATATAATACATCTTGACCAAGTGGTAGTCACACCAGGAATGCAAGGATGGTTCAATATTAGAAAAACATTCAATATAAATTTTTAAAAGGAAAAGAACCACATGATCATATCAATTGATACAGAAAGAGCATTTGACAAAATTCAACACACATTCTTGACAAAAACACTCAACCAAGTAGGAATTGAAAGGAAATTCCTCAACATAATTAAGAGCATATATACAAATCCAATATTACTCTCAATGGAGAGAAATTGAAAGCATACCCTTTGTGAACAGGAACCAGACAAGAATGACCTATATCACAACTCTTATTCATTATTGTGTTGGAAGTTTTATTATTATTATTATTATTATTAGGTGTCATGGAGTTGATTCCAACTCAGCAACCTTATGTACAACAGAATGAAACACTGAATGGTCCTGTGTCATCCTCCCAATCATTATTAAGATTGAGCCCATTGCTGCTGTCAGTTTGTCAGTCCATATCATTAGGGGTATCTTCCTCTTTTTCATTGACCTTCCACTTTACCTAACACTATATATTTCTGTAGGGACTGGTCCCTCCTGACAATATGCTCAAACTGTGATAGACAAGGTCTAGCAATTCTGGTTTACAAGGAACATTCTTGTTGTACCTCTGTTGTGTTATCTCTCTTTGGAATAGGCACAAATATGGATCTCTTCCAGTCAGTTGGCCAGGTAGTTTTCTTTTAAATTTTTTGGAACAGATTATGGAGTACTTACAGTGCTTCATCAGATTGTTGAAAGATTTCTGTTTGTAATGCATTAATTCCCAGAGCCTTGTTGTTTACCAATGTCGTCAATTGTCCACAGAATCCTTTAATATTCCAAGGTGAGGCTTGAATTTTTTTCTTCACTTCCCTCAGCTTGAGAAATACTGAGCGTGTTCTTCCCTTTTGGTTTTCTAACTTCAAATTTTTGCACATTTCATTATAATATATAATATAATTGAGCTGCTCTTTGAAATTTTCTATTTAACTCTTTTACTTCCTTGTTTCTTCCATTTGCTTCAGCATCTCTACACTGGAAAGCAAGTTTCCAAGTCTCTTCTGATATCAGGGTTGGTCTTTTCCTTTTCTCTTGTCTTCTTAATGTCCTTTTGCTTTCTTCCTCTATGATGTTCTTGATGTCATCCCACAACTCTTCTGGTCTTTGGTCTTTAGTGTCTAATGCATCCAATCTGTTCTTCAGATGATCTCTACATTCAGTTGGGAATATTCAAAATAATATTTTGATTCTCATGGACTTGTTTTAATTTTCTTCAGCTTCAGCCTGAAGTTGCATTTGAGCAATTGATGGTCTGATTCCCAGTCTGCCCTTAGCCTTGTCTAGGTTGATGATATTGAGATTTTCCACAATTTCTTACACAGATTTAGTAAATTTGATTTCTGTGTATTCAATCTGGTGAGGTGCATGTGTACAGTCATCTTTTATGTTGTTTTAAAAAGCTAATTGCAATGAAGAAGTCATTTGTCTCACAAAATTAAATCATGCAGTCTTCAGTATCATTTCTATCACTAAGGCCATATTTTCCAACTACTGATCCTTCCTTTTTGTTTCCAACCTTTGCATTCCAATTGCTAGTAATTATCAATATATCTTGATTACATGTTTGATCAATTTCAGACTGAAGACATTATTAGAATTATTCAGTTTCATCCTAAATGGCTTTAGTGTTTAATGCATAAATTTGAATAACAGGGATATTAACTGGTCTTCTTTGTAGGCACATGGGTATTAACCTATCACAGACAGAGTTGTACTTCAAGATATATCTTAATATGTTCTCTTTGATGACAAATACGATGCCATTCCTCTTCAAATTGTCATTCCCAGCACAGTAAACAATGTGATTGTCAAATACAAAATGGCCAATAGCAGCTCATTTAAGCTCTCTAATGCTTAGGCTATCAATATTTATGTGTTCCACTTAATTTTTGACCATTTCCAATTTTCCTAGATTCATGCTCCATACAGTCTATGTTCCAGTTATCAATGGGTGTTTGCAGCTGTTTCTCTTCATTTTTTCTGAAGTCTTTACTGTCAAGTCTCTCTACACATCATCACAGTCAACTCTACTCTGAGGAGGCAGCACTTCCCCAGTCATATTTTGAGTGCCTTCTGACCTGAGGACCTCATCTGGCAATATTCAGTTGTTCTTCATCATGTTTCACTGGTCAATATTCTGGTGCTATCTGACAGTGTGCCAATGCTATTCATAAGGTTTTCAGTGACTAAATATTTGGAGGTAGTCTGTCTCTCCTTTTTATAGGATAGACAGATGTTAACTCAGGTGATGGAGAGGAAAATACATAAGAAGGGCAATAGCAATACACAGGAAGAGGTAATATTGCAGAACTATAATGAAGATAGGTGAAAACACAGGAGTGTATGAATGGGCCAAAAGGAATAGAGGTAAATAGGAAAAAAAAAATTAAAGGAATAAATAAATGAGTTCATATTATAACTTGTTCCTTCTAGTCTCCTCCTTTTATTTAATGTTCACTTTAATATTTCAGTTGCACAGGCTCAAATATTTAAATCATCTTCAACTTCTAACTTTTGCAATCTTTATTAGATCCTTCATCAAATCCCATCTAACTACCTCTGTTCAACCAAGGTACCATTTTGACTGCCTCCTTTCTGATTCACAGTCATCATCTCTCTTCTGGAATATTGCAAAAGCCTTTGAACTGCATACCCAGGTTGCCCTAAAGATGGTCTGAAGTTTCCAAATAGCCATAAGACTACTAGGATGAGGATCCCAATTAATAGCAGAAATTATTTTGAGGTTCTATGGCCATCAGTCTGACTGAGTCACAAACATGATACACTCGTATAATGCTAAAAAGTGAGATGCATTTTATTACAGAAAACAAGGCAGCAAGCAACAGGAACAGATTTATGATGAACTGGTCCCCTTTGGGTTTGGAAAGTTGTCCAGGCAGGAATTGAGGTTCCTCTATATTTGCCCAGTTTCCATAGAAGAAAATCCAAGAAGTTTTTCCCTCATCTCCAGGGGTTAGGAGACTCACTGCACTTAAATATATTTAAATGCAATTTCAGATTTCCTGGACTTATACCAAGGAGATTTATGGTTAGACATCTAGGTACCAATCAGATTGTTCTCACTTTAGCTGTGCTGTATATATGATCAAGAGGTTAAGGATCCAAAGTCTGGGGATGCTTTGAAGTGGGAGAAAGAGGGCATTTATAGGTATTATCTATGCCTGATGACAGATCTACTTCCAGCTTCAGAACTGGTTCACCCTAAGTCTATCTTTTACCATTTTCAACCTGTGCTCCACATGACATACAAAGTAATCAAGTAATTATTTATTTTCTCAACTACCTTCAATGTGAATCCTTTTCTGCCTCCTATAGTAAAATTATATTTTTGTGTCATTAAAAGTCCTGTATATTCAAGTTTCAAGGTACTTCCCAAGTTCATCTCCTTCCAGTGCATCCCTTACTCTCACTCTTCTGCAATGAGTTTGTCATCTTTGCTTGTTGCAGAACATGCCAGCAAGTCTCTTGATTTAGGGCCCTTGTTCTCCTTTCTATTAGGAGTGCTCTTCCTAAATTGTCCAGTTGTCTCACTCTTTCACTTTCTTCATGCTCTTATTCAAACACCAGTAACTGAGTGAAATCTTTCTGAGCCACTCTACCTAATATTTCTGCCATCTCCCCTTTAAATCCACAGCACCACATTTAATACCTTTTTTCACAGCTTCAGGTTTCATCTTAGGACTTATTATTACCCAACATCATAAAGATTTTGTTTTCTTTTCTTGCTAATTTTCTTTTACCTTCATTTGGAATGTGTTCTATATGACACCAAGAATTTGCCTGTTTTGTTCACTTCTACATCCCTATCATCAATAATAGAGATGGCATCTAGTGCAATTACAAAGTAAACATTAATTAAATTGATCTAAATAAACATTAGAAATTCATGTGTAATTGGATAAGAAAGATAATGATATACAAGTCACATTCACAAATATGTAATAAAAAAACCTTAGATCCAAATGTTATCAACATTTATAACAAATGATTACCATATTTTTTACTCTAATTTTCATATTTGAATAAATGAGTTCATATTATAACTTGTTCCTTCTAATATAAATGTGTTGTCTTAGGTCTAAATGATCTTTAGAGTCTTTCTTTCTTTTTATTTGCTTTTTGTCTTCCCCTTTACTTAAATAATGGTTATGAGTCATGCTGCTAACCTCAAGATCAGCAGTTTGAAACTACCAGCTATTCCTTGGGAGAAAGATGAGGTTTTCTATTCCTGTAAAGAATTGCAGCCTCAGAAATACAGTACAGGGTCACTATGAGTCAGAACTGACTCAGCAGCACTTAACAACAACAACAAATGCCACATTAAGGAATAATTATGAATCTGCAAAACACCTTATAACATGGATGAACGTGGAAGACATTATGCTGAGGGAAATCAGTCAATCAAAACAGAACAAATATTGGGAAAGCCCATTATTGTGAAAACTTAAGAAAAGATTTTCATACCAACAAACATTCTTTGATGGTTACCAGTGGCTGGTGGGAAATAGAGGCAAAATTGCTAAACAGAAGTTGGTGGTGTTCCTTGGAGTTGGTTCCAACTTGTAGCGACCCTGTATAGGGTTGCCAAGGAAGGACTGATGAACTTGAACCTCCGACCTTGTGGCCCAAAGTGACTTTGCAGTCCATCTCATTAGCCAACAGCACCACACCAGGCCACATTGACTACCTTGACCGTGAAGTAGGTTTTGGGAAGAGGGAATGTGAGGCTTCCTACTTTGTTCTTCTTTAGTAGTCTTTTCATATAAAGTTGGTAATTAGTTTTTCTATCTTGTTAAAGAAGGATTTTGAAATGTGGATGGGGAATTACATTATATCTGCAGATTGCTTTGAGTAGCATTGACATTTTTACAATGTTAATCTTATCTATAAATGAGCATGACATATTCTTCCACTTATATAATTCTCTTTTGGTTTCTTGTAGTAGTGATTTGTATTTTTCTTTGTTTAGGCCTTTTGTTTCTCTGGCAATATTTGTTCCTATAAATGCATTTTATAGGAATGTTATTGTGTTGGAGGAGAATATTGAAAGTACCATGGGCTGCCAAAAGAACCAACAGATCTGTGTGGAAGAAGTGCAATCAGAGTACTCTTTGGAGGCCAGGATGGTCAAACTTCATATCTCACACTTCAGACATATGATCAGGAGGGACCAGTCACTGAAGATGGATATCATGTTTGGTAAGGTGAAGGGTCAGAGAAAAAGAGGAAGACCCCAGCAAGATGAATCGGCACAGTAGCAGCATCAATGGCCTCAAGTGTGGCAACAATTGTGAGGTTGGTCCAGGACCAGATGGTGTTTCATTCTGTTGTGCAAAGGGTTACTATGAGTTGGTACCAACTCAATGGCACCTAATAACAACAACAACATTCCTATAAATGTATTTATTCTTATAAATAAAATCAATGTTTTTCATTTTTTGTAGTGTGTAAGTAGTATTGTTTTTCTGAGATGATCTTATTTTTTTTTCTTACTTTTATTTATTTTTCTTCCCTTACAGCTCTGGTTAAGACACATATTAATTTGTTATATTCTCTGGAAAACAAATAGGCTCTCAATAGGCAGAAGGACTTCTCAACTTTCTGCTTCACTTTATTATATATATTATTATATAGATACATATAGACCAATATTTAAAGGTAGTGTAGAGAAAAAGCAGAATCTGTCAGATTCTAGCCACCCCAAATCACCTAGATTATTTTTAATGTTCACTACCTCTGCATCTGCTATTTTCAGAGTAGAAGCATATGCAAGAACAGATGTATTTGTGATTATTTGCACTGAAACACCCAAACATTGGAGTAAAGCAGCAATTTACAATGGCTGCCTGAAACGTCTCTTAAGCACACAATTAGTGAACAATGAAGAGCTCATTACCTCTTGTTTCTTTACAGCCAAGGAAGAAAACCATTTAAATTGGTAGTGTGAAAACACATGCAGATAAATATACTTGCACATAAACACACAACACACTATTTTGAATTTCCTGAAGCAGAAAGGAATCTGTTATATTCGAAACTTTCTTGTACGTAAAGCATTACCCAAGTATGTTTATATATTACTATTGAAATGGTGCACAGAGAACACACAAGGTGCTAATAGGGATTTTAATCTGGCCAAGACAAAATACAGAAGAGAGTCCAAGTGACTATCCTGCCACCTAATACAAAAGTTTTTAGTTTGGATTGTGTGCCCCATTCCCACTTCAGCTGAGTCTCATCCCTCAATTACTAAAGTTACTCCCCTTTTCTTTAAAAGTAATCACTTCTTTAATTAGTAGTCAATCTCTATCTCTACTCAGAACACTATGACAGGAAGCACTATCTCAAGAATGGAAGGAAAACAACCAGACATCCTTTATGGCCACTGATAAAACCACTTGAGAAGACTAATGATACTTACTGTAGACAACCTGGCTAGGACGATCAACAGGACCTTGAATAAACAGCAGAATGTTCCTGAAATTCCCTGGACCCCTACCTCATACACCAAATCCCTAAAAAGCTTCCCTCTGCCCATCTTCTTTCAGTTATACAGATCTGGGAGATTTTCTACGTCCCTGTTTTCATGAATTATCAGTACTGAATAAGCGCTTTGCTCTTTTATTCAGTACTGATAATCAATCAGTAATACTGAATAAACACCTGTGAGTCCTGGCACTGAATATTGGCTCCATCAACTACAAGTGATAACCATTTTTACAGTTACAACCTGGTACCCAGGTGGGACAAATAATTGCCTGAGACAGGGGAGAGCCCCTGCAGGACCAGGGCCTCCTAAAGGGGCCAAGAAGAAGGAGTTTTCCCTCTCATAGGCCTTGGAGGAGGACTGGGCCTTGGCTTGGCATCCCTGGTCTTTTTATTTACTCTCAGAGCATAATTGAGCAAAATTTGCAGTCTGTGATTCTCTCTTTATTGCACTCAAGGCAGGTGAGAACAGAGTTGTGGCCAGAGGTGATGTTTGGAAAGCCTTTAATCTCAAGACTAGAGATACTATGATCACAGTTCCAGCACGTACGGTAACACAGGTTAAGGACTACAAAAGGTATCAGTCAGGAAAGGAGGCCTGGGGTTGTCTGGTTTTGGAAAAGGTGAGTAAGTATTCTGTATCTTTAAGAGCACAGTGTGTATCTTTAAGAGCATGTGTGCACATGAGTGTGTGTGTGTGTGTGTGTGTGTGTGTGGTGTGGAATGAGAACCAAGACAGGGTTGTGTTTTTAGAAAGTGAGCAGTTGATCATGTGCAGATGAATAGCCAGACTGAGCTGTATTGGCTGCTAACTCTGTGGTAATACTTAGTTGCTGGGAACTTCAAAGTTTGCTTTCCTGGAGCTGTGTGTCATATGTGATCTTTCATGAGTTTACAATGGGTTGTTGAAATGTCAGGGACTATTGGGAATGATGCACTGGTTCATCATTAATTGTGAGGAGAGGACTGGTCCCTGGGTTAAGGACAGGGAGGAATGAAGCCAATTCTTGGGTTAAGAACTCTGAGGAAAGGCCCCTATCATGAGAAAAAGATTGTGGAGAGAAAGTGGGTAGAGAAAGGACAGAGGAGAGAGGCCCCCTGATGTCTGTGTTATGAATAGAGTGTGAGAATGAGGCAAGCAAATGATGTAAGAGTGACTGAAATTTTAACACTTCAGATCACAAGGTTGGTTTGAATTGCAATGTCACAAGGTCCATGGTTCAAACTCACCAGCTGCTCCTCAGAAACTCTATATAAGGTTGCTACAAGTTGGAACTGACTTGACAACACTTAACAACATCAACAAATGTGAT
>NW_006408726.1:598637-599692 GCF_000296735.1 Chrysochloris asiatica
TTCTTCATGCACAGGTTTTCCCCATGTCTCATTTATTTAATTCCTCGATTAATATGTCCCAATTTATTTATTTTAATTCCTTAATTAATTATGGCCCTGGCCAGGGACTTGACTTAGTTGTTGTTGCTTTTGGGAGTGTCTAATGACTTGGTCAGTTTCTTCTTTTGTTATAAGTCTGTTCAAGTTTTCTACTTCACTCTCTTTGGTTAGGTTATCTTTTTCTAAAAAAAAAAACCTATATCGTCAATATTTTCAAATAACTCTTCATAGTTACTACCCTTCTGTTTCATGCCACCCATATCACATCTTATGAATGTTATTTGCTTCCACTTCCTGTTATCTTTTGTTATATTTGACAATTTCATTAATCCTTTCAAAGAACCAGATTTTTGTCTTCTTGATTCTTTCTTTGTTTTTCTGTTTTCTAGATTATTTATTTCTGTTCTAATGTTTATTATTTCTTTTCTTCCTACAACCATAGACTTACTTTGCTGGTCCTTTTCTAATTGTTGGAGATGTTGTCTTAATGTATTGATTATGGTTCCTTTTTCTTTTTGGATGTGTGTATTTACTACTATAAGTTGCCCTCTAAGCACTGCCTTTGCTGTGTCCCAAAGGTTTTGGTATGTATTTTCATTCTCATTTACTTTAAGATTTTTTTTTTTTTTAATTTCATCTTTCATTTGTTCTATTGCCCAGTTATTTTTAATCAGGATGTTGTTCAGTTTCCATGCATTTGATTTTGTCTCCTTGATCTTCCTATTGTTGATTTCCAGTTTTATAACTTTTTTTTTAAAGTTTTTATTGTGAATTGAGTGATAGTTTACATGGGAGAACATCAGCTTTACATTCATCCTATCATATTTCATTTCAGTGCAAAGCCTGCCATCCCCTCCATGCATCATCATTCAACAGCATTAGCTTCCATTCCCTCTGTTTTTCTTTTTTTTTTTTTTTTTTGAAGGGGGAAGTACACCAAAGCACTCAGGAATATATAACCATTCGAATAACTAAAGGGTACACCTGGCAAGCCTGCCCCCACAGGCCATCAGCAT
>NW_006408726.1:600289-605455 GCF_000296735.1 Chrysochloris asiatica
TTTTCTTACAAAACTTCTACCTTTACAATTGTGACAGATGCAATTAGGCATGATAACAATTACTCACTATTGAATCAAATGAATCTTATTCCCATCTCTTTTCACCAGACCCATCAAAAAAAGATGAAAACTATTACATGGGGGTGCTCTACATTCACCCTGGGCACACTCTTAAACTAAGCTCTATCTTGAAAATTTGTAAGCCAATCACTTCATGCCTTTATTACCCCCTCATTTTAGGTAGCAATGTCTAAGTTGCCCATCCCTATCTACCGTGTATACAGAGGGAATTGTTTGGCCCTTTTTGCCTACGATCAGGAACCAGACTTTTGGCTTTTTCAGACATGAGTGTCAGGTTTTGATTTTAGGATAATCCACAAAACATTCCCACCCTAAGCCCGAAAGAGAAGGGAAAAAGAGTGAATACTTTTACACTTAAGTGTTGAAGCACAAGAAAAGGAAAGCAGGAAAGGATGACTGGAGTGGACCTGAGAGCTATAGTGCAGGAATAAATATAGGAGGAAAATTATCCAGGGCAAGAGACCACTGTGTGTAGTAATCACCCTTCATCAGGTGTGAAAATTGCATGTCTCTTTAAGGACTGAGCACAACATTCCCAGGGAAAAAAAGGACACCAATTACAGGCGCCCCCTACCCCCTCAAAAAGGGCAGTCAAATCAGACCACTAATTAAGATTGTGGGGAACTGACCATGAGGAAGGAGTGTGTGGTGCTGTAGGATAAGCACTGGACCAAAACATTGGTTTAAAACACAAAGTTGCTGGTTCAAACTCAGCAGCCACTCCTCTGAACCAACTCAATGGCACTTAACAATACAATCATCAGAAGAGGGACATTAAAAAAAAAAAAAAAAAGTTAACAACAAGAGACACCAGGGGAAACTAGAAAGCATTCCTGGGAGATCCCTTCCCCTTTAGGCTGCATTCTAAAAACTGAAAAATCTTCAGTTTTAAACCCATGACTAAAATGAGAGAAGATGGTTTGTTGTTGTAGAAGAAGCACAGAAGAGATAAACCAAAACACAATGAGAAAAGGTTAGTTTTAAGAGAAAAAAAATAAGTAGTTTTGTCATAGAATGAAATGTCTGGTTATGCCAGAATATCAAAGACAATAGAAGTTAAACTTGATGGTATACAGTAAGTTACAAATAATCAGAAAATACTTAAAAGACAAACTAATGCCACAGTAATAGAATAATGTATGTGTATTTGGGTCTAAATGTGAATGTGTTATGAAAAATACCTAACAAAATCAAAGAATAATAGAAAATTTGTTTAATATTTTTGTTCTGTATGATTAAAGTTCTTGTTACTTATAACTAATGGTTTAATGGGTTAATTCATAAAAATATTTAAAAGCTTAAATGTCAAATAACTTGTAAAACAAGGAATTATTTCTCACTATTAGTATAACAAAATTTTCCTTAATTATTGAGTATAAGAGTTCATTTTTATTTCCTTTGAATTCAGGGGTTTTTAAACCAAACAACTTCCTGAGAATAATAACTTTTGCCAACAATTTGGAACGTAATAGAAAAGTTGCAAAGGATTTTTCTGTTTAGGAGGAAAAAAGTGCTGAAGGGTTTTATTTAATAAGAAAGGTGTTTAGCTCTTGTTTTAGTTAGGAATTCATATTACTGTTTTTCCCTTAGGTTTGTGTCTAATCCTAGATAGTAGGCACATAATAATGTAACAAATTAATAATGTAATTTATCAAATATTTATTTCAAAATTGTTAAATTGTATTTCTAGGTTTTTCCAAAAGATAAGATTAATTGTTTATATTTAGAATTATTTCTGCCTAAAGTTTTAAACAAAATTTAATAAGTTTATTTGACTCTAATTTTTGTTGTAAAGTGTCCTTGAGTTTGTTCTGACTCAGTGACACTGTATAGAGTTTCTAAAGAATGTCTGGTAAGTTTGAACTGTTGACTTTTCAGTTTAATCTGACCTGTGTTCTTGCACATTATTCTGCAGCTCCATACCATATTTGTTATATAATGTTTTATAAGCTTAAATTTTAAGTATGATCTTTTTGTTCCATTTAGATCTAGAAGGTAAATGTTTGGGTATACTAGACATCTCTGTTAATATATTCTTAGTTGTCAAAGGCCAGGAATATTCTGCTTTTGTTCTCATTTTGATCTAGATTTAATTAAATGTGTGTATGAGTACAGGATAAAAATGAGTAATAAGATAAATATCTCAGATACATCCCAAATGAAAATTTCGCTCTTATACTCCTATGGAGAACATCCTCCTTTCCATATCCCCCAGGCTATGTAACAACAACATCGATTGGATTGATAATGCCAGAGAGTTAATATATACAAAGGCAAACTGGGTTCCCATGTGTTTATGTGGTGTTTTATAAGCTTAAGTTTTAAACTAGGTATATCTTTTTGTTTAAGTCTGTTCTGAGTTTGCCGTGTATAAGTTTCTGTTTTTATATTGAAAGGCTTGGCTAATATTTTTCATAAGGCAATCTAATAATCTCAATTATTTTCTAATGAAAAAGTTGAGTAATTATGAGTTTAAACGTAATGTTTTGAAGAAGTAATGAAGTGAATTCATTTTAACAAAGGCTTTTTTTTAAAACATTTTTTTGCGTGTGAATTGAGTGAAGGTTTAGAGACAAGATGACCAGCTTTACATTCAACAAATCATATACTTTGTTTGATCTCAATGATTACAGTCGTGCGGTTTCCTATTTACATCATATATTTCACAAATGAGTAAAGCAAAAATATTTGATGTATACATACAAAACAAAAAGTATATATCCAACTAAATGTCCAAAGAGCACAATCTGCAAGCCAGACTCTGGCCCGCAGGTACACAGTCTTACTCTCTCCATCCCACCACCTCTGCCATTGTCTCTTCTGTTGCTGCTTTTCTAGATAGGTGTCTCTTGCTCCACTCATGCTTTCCTTCTTGGTGGTCTTGGTGGTCCTGGTATCATCTATTCATGAAATGAAAGATTAATTAATCCCCACTTTTAGTTGCACATTTTCTACAATTTCAGTTTTGACAATAACAAATAATCCTATAACAATTATTTACAATTGCATCATAAAATCCTATCAGTGTCATCTTCCACCCCATTTCATTAGACCCATTTGGAAAAGAGAAAAGTTATTTAGTGGGATTCTACTTTAAATCCCCTCATTCTGAACTAAGCATACCCATGAAAGGTTATAAGTCAGCTCTTCATGCTTTTATAGCTCTCCCATTTTTGAAAGCTAACCTTTAAATTGCCTGTCCCTGGAGCTATAGGACAAGCACTCCACCACGTGGTCAATTTGAACCACAAGGTTGGCAGTTCAAATTCACCAGCTGCTCCTTGGAAACCCTATACAGGGTCACTGTGGGTCAGAATCGATTTGCCAGCCCTTAGCAACAACAACAGCATCAACCCAGTACACTGAGGAGACGAGCATGTTACTTGATGTGAAAAATCTTCTAATCCAGTTGTAATTTTGAGACTCTACATCCATAAGCAAAAGTCCAGTTCATCATATTTTAGCAATTTATACTTATTTACAGTATCAAACAACTTTATCTTCATCTGGCCAGGTTCTAGTGTGTTCAGCCTTAGCCATCCACACTTGATCAAATGAATAGGAGCTATGTTTTTGGGAGTTCACATACACCTCCTTGCACTGCAGACCAACAGGCCGTTCTCTCTCATCCCTAGCCCCCAAAGGCTAGGTCTGTGCCCATGGGTTCAGGAGGTTGCACAACTCCATAAACTTCATGCCAGCTAGCACTTCCTCTTCTCTCTCTCATCTCAAGGTCAATGACTGCCACTGGAGCAGTCATTGTCCAAACTCAGCCCATGTCTTCACTGCTGCATTTTCCTGATTCCATTCACAAGTAGACCCAGATGGTCACCAACAAACTTACTAGACTTTTTGTGCCTTGATGCCTCCAATCAAACAGCTTACTTGAAACTCAAAAATCCAAAAGTCAGCTTTTTCTACAGGTCTTTCTGTAAAAGTCTTCTCATTTCACAGAAGTTTTGTGTTGGTCTGTTTGTCTTTTAAAATGTCCATGTCCCAATTCAAAAGGTTCAGGATGAGGATCAGTATTCCACTTAAGGTCCCATACTCGACAAAGGCTTAACAAGAAACCTATTTCTGTGGGCAAATTCTAACTCCCCTTTGAGCAAATTCAATCAGTTATAGGCTGAAGGTGGGCTTATATGATTTCTATCATCATAATTCTCAGTAGTAATTTCTTTTTCTTTTTTTTTTTTTTTTTTTTACATGTAATTTTTTTTTACAGTAGTAGGCAGGGAAAATCAATATCCACAAGACTCAAAAACATAAATATTTTTCCCCTCCTTTACTCATTGAATCTATGTTTCTGTCCATGTATATCCTCACAGAATACTGTTGTTCCAAGGTTATGCACATATCACTATCCTATTTAACCCATGTACATCACCATAAATCTTCCCTTAACTTCATTACTCATCTGCCATGCTTCTTCTTATATATTGCCTTCGTCATCACCAAAGCCAACATGTGTCTATCCTCTAGACAGTGAATTACTCTCCCCTCCCTCCCACTCCTGGTAACCATAAAAAAAAAAAAAAAAAAATGTTTCTTTTAGTATGGAAACCTTTTCTTAAGCTTTACATACAATTTTGTCCTTTTGTGATTGACTAATTTCACTTCACAAAACTTAACAACAACAGTGTCCTCCAGGTTCATCCATGTTTGAAGTGTTTAGCAGCTTCATCATTGTCCTTCAGTGTTGCATAGTATTTTATTCAGCATCTGTACTAAATTTTGTTTATTCATTTCCCATTGATGGGCACTTAGGCTGTCTCCATTTTTTTGCTATTGTGAATAGTGCTGTGATGAACATCAGTGTGCATATATCAACTCTTGTTGTTGTTGTTAACTGCCACTGAGTCAGTTCTGACCCATAGCAACCCTGTATAGGGTTTCCGAGAAGCAGCTTGTGAGCTTGTAACACCGACTTTGCAGTTCAAATGGCTTTACAGTCTGGCACATTAACCTACAGCGCTATATAGACTGGCTCATATTTCTTGTGGAGATTTGTACCAAGTAGAGGATAGCTGGATCATAAGGTATATGTATTTCCAACTTTCTGGGGAAGTATCATACCATTTCCCA
>NW_006408726.1:610730-619432 GCF_000296735.1 Chrysochloris asiatica
AATTTGATTGCATATTTTGTACTCTTTCATTGGGAGCATAGATGCTTATTATGGTTATGCCCTCTTGCCCAATTGACCCTCTAATCATGAGGTAATTTTCTTCCTTGTCTCTTATGCTGGTTTTTGCCTTGAGTCTATTTTATCAGACATCAATATTGCCATTCCTACTCATTTTTATTGCCATTATTCTGATAATTTTTCCATTCTTTAATTTTAATCTATATCTTCTTTGTATATAGCATGTGTCTCTTGTAGACAACATATTGAAGGATTCTGGTGGTTTTTTTTTTATCCATTCTGCTTCTGTCTGTTGAGTCGATGCATTTAATCTATTGAAGTTCAGTGTAATATCCAATAGGTATTAATTGATTGCATTCATTTTGCTTTGTGTTTATTTTGTGATGCTGCTGGTTTCTTTGTTCTACATGTTTTCCTCTGAGTTCATTTTTGTGTGTGCTTTTTCTTGTCAATTTCTTCATAGTTTTAATGTTTACAAATTTTCCATGGCTTTTCCTTTTCTTGATTTGATGTGAAGGTTATTAAGTTTCTTTGAAGTTAATATGTAATTTATTGATTTCTTCCCCAATTTAAAAAAATAATTTTATCTTGAAATATACTTGACTGTCACTATACTTTCCCTCTGTAGTTATCTTCATTATAGATTGATATCTCTGAATCCCTATCTTTAGATTTGTAGTTTTGTTTAACCTGGATGCTTCTATACATGGATTGAATTATGGGTGGTGTTGCCATGTTGTTGTTTTTTTAGTCCAAAGGACTCCCTTTAGTATTTTTGTAAAGTTGGCTTGGTTTTTACAAATTCCTATACTGTGTGTTTATCTGGAAATGTTCTAATTTTCACCATCATATTGGAGGGAAAATTTTGCTGGGTATATAATTCTTGGTTTGTAGCTTGTTCCTTTCAGAGTTTTGTTTATGTTTCCTCTTTTCCTTCTTGTCAGTATGATTTTTGTTGAAAAATCAGAACATACATTTCATTTTTTCTGAGCTGCTTTCAGAATTCTCTCCTGCCTTTGATTTTGGAGAGTTTGATTATGATATGTCTTAGTACTTTATCCTGTTTGGGGTTCATTCAGCTTCTTGAATGTTTATCTTCTCATCTTTCATGTAGGGAAATTTTCTTCCAACACCTCTTCAACTATCTTGTTTTATGATTATATTTGTCTCTTCCCAGTCTGGAATTTTGATCACCTGTAGGTTATTTCTTTTCATGTTGTCTGACATGAATCTTAATGTTTCTTCAGATTTTCATTCTTTTTTTCTGATGTTCTTCCAGATTACTAGTCTTTGGAGATTTATCTTCAAGCTCACTAATTCTGGCTTTCATAGATCCAAATCTATTCCTTTGCTCTTTGAGTGTTTGTGCTTTTCTGACATCTTAGTATTGATTTTCTGAATTTCTGTTTGTGATCTTTGTATTGTCCCCAAAGCTTTATCTATTTTGCTTATTTTTTCCTGTAGCACTTTTCTTAATTCTTCCTTGTTTTCCACAGCCTTTCTGTCAGTTGTTTGCATGTACCTAAATGTCATTTTCCTGAATTCTTTTTTCGGTAGTTCTAGCACCTCTTTTTCTTCAAAAATATGTTCTAACTCTGTCTCTTTGTAATTTGTTTGAGATACTCTTTATTGTTTCTGCGGATGAACAGTTTCCTAGGCATTGTGATGTTGTTGCATTTGTATTGTTTATGAATGTATGTTGGTGTATTCTTAGGCACTCACAAATTCCCTCGTGGTGGGTATGATCAGGTGCTGAGTGTATACCGTTTTCTGTTCACTGTTCATACAGTTCAATTCAGAGTGGACTTTTCTAATGTTGTAGTATCTACTGTTCTATATGTTGTTGTTAAATGCTGTCAAGTTGATTCTGACCCATAGTGACCCTTTATAGGATTTCCAAGGAGCAGCTGGTGAGCTTGAACCACCGACCTTGCAGTTTAAATGGCTTTACAGTCTGGTGCATTAATCCACAGCACCACACTAGGATTCCTTCTATGTACTAGCTGGTATTGATTCTTGCCCAATTGTTAGGGTTGTAGAGGGTATGGTTTGGCTTGGTTCTATAGTCCCAGTTGCTGTCTCCAGTCAGGTGAGGCAAGAAGGATGATAACAAGGCTGACAACATGGCAAAAAATGAAAGTCAGCTGCTTTATCTACCAATAAGCTATATGCTGTGCCACCTACTGGCCTCTTAACTTCACAGCCACCTAACACATTTCAAGATGGCCACACTGCATCTTGTAGGCACACACAGATTGCCAACTTCGTTTCCTTCCTTCCTTTTTATTCTCTACCACACTCGTCTGTTCAGCCGCCTTTTCTAGAAAGAACCATTCCAAGGCTGACCAGCATCAATTTTGCAGATTTGGAGCAGGGCTTGCATTAGTGGGATTATTGAAGTTAGCTCCTCCCAGGACTCACATCCTCTGAGTGACTCTGACTGTTTGGAAAGTAGATGATTCCCTGTGATATATGCTTGTGCCAGTGGCATCCAAAGGTTTGATGGTGCCTCTGGTTCAAGCTTGTGGAGGAGCTGGAGAAACAGATACTATTGGCTTGAGGCTACTGTGCTGGACTTCAGTTTCTCTAAGGTGGCAGCTAGGTGGCTGCAAGGGTCAGCTTCCATTTTAAGAAAGGCTTTTTTATTTATAGCAACTTTAAAAGAAAAATCTTTACAAGTAACTTATACTAAATATTAGAGTTCTGGTATGGCACTGCAGGATAAGCACTAGACTACAAGGTCACTTTGAATTGCAAAATTAGTGGTTTAAATTCACCTGTCACTCCTCCAAAACCATATACAGGGTTACTATGAGTTGGAGCTGATTTGACGGCACTTAGCAACAGCATACGAAATATTATAAAATGATTTTGTCATTGTATCAGAAAGAAATATTTTACTCTAATAGACAAAGTCAGAGTAAACTAAGTTAGTGCTACTGAACTCCTCTGAAGAAGAATCCCCATGGGATCTAGAACCAGTACCTGCCCCCTGTTCCTGCATTGCTTAAATTCTTATCTTCCAGAACTTCACAGCCATACTTCACCACTCCAGAAGGTCTGGTCTCCCCATCTCAGACCTGAAACAGTATGCAGTTTGGCCAGAAGCTAGGCTCTGACTGGGCAGAATAATTTCCATTCAGTGAGGTGCCCACAATCATTGAGGAGGAGAGAGGGTCCCAAGGATACCTGCTTATCCATATTCCCTTATCTATCTCAAACCTTGCTCACCACCAAAACACCAAAAATTAAATAATTTTAAAATGAGCCAAAAAAGAGGCTGACATAATAAATGATGGGAACACTCTGAGTGGGAGCCAGCTCCTGAAAGCAAATAAGAAATTTTCTTTAAGTGATTGATTCCTTTACAAGACTTTGAGGGGGGAGAAAAACAGCCTCTCATGAATAGACTCCAGAGTCCCAAAAAGACAATAATGAGATTAAGAGCAAGCTGATAGTAGCACCACCTGAAAACTAACTGACTTAAGATATCCTTACAACTTATTTGTGCATGAATGACAGAGCCAGAATGAAGAGTGCTCATCCAAACTTGGGGCAGGACGGTGGTGGGTGTGTGCCATGGAGTCGGTTCCAACTCATAGCAACCCTCTACAGGGTTTCTGAGGCTGTAAATCTTTACAAGAGCAGAAAGCCTCATCTTTCTCCCGTGGAACAGCTAATAGTTTTGAACTGCTGACCTTGCAGTTCACAGCCTGATTCATAACCACTACGCTACCAGAGGTCCTTTGGGACAGGATGGGACTTCCCAAAAGGCCTATAACTTACCTTTCAAAACAGTTGATTTGGAATGGCCTAAAGATGACCAGCTTGGCTGTACAAAAGGCTGAGCCAATCAATAGCCTTAGGCACAGCCTTTATTCTAAGTTGTTGTACATGCACACAGGGCAATTAAAAAACAAAAGCAGGGTGGGAGGAATCATTCATGGTGGCTTAGCATGGATAAGATGCACACCAATGCAAAAAGATTCAGGAAATTTCCATCTATTGAAAGCTATCTAAGAAATTTTGCATCTATTGAAAGCCACCTGAGAGCCAGCCACAGTAACTATCATGCATGGCCCAGGTCATTAAAAACACCACCACATAAGCTGAAGGAAATCATTGTACCAAGGAAACCACCAAGGCGGCATCCTAGCTTCCATCCTTGCAGATCCTGGTACTAAAGCTCAACTTTGGACGGAATATGTTCACACCCAAGTACTCTCAAGATCTCAAGAGAACTGCTGACTGGGGATTCTGAACTTGCTAAGTAAAATGAAAGCTATACATCTCCTGGTGACACCAATCAATTGGAAATCCAAGAAGATGAACCATACCCTAAAGATGACCCTGGGAAAACCTTGCCAAGAGACTAAGTTGGGAGCAGTTGCTTCCTCTTGTCCTGCTCAGATTCAGATTTGCCCTTAGAAGCAAGGTTAGATTTAGCCTCCATGAATTGATATGAGAGATCATTCCTAAAGCACTAATGTGAGTAGCTGTGAGTTAGCTGTTGATGTTACTGTTGTTGAGTGCCATCTGACTCATGAAGACCCTGTGCTGAGGCTGTGAATCTTTGCAGGAGCAGAAAACCTTGTCTTTCTCCAGTGTAGCAACTGGTGAACTCAGACCGCCAACCTTGTAGTTCCCAGTCCAGTGCTTGCCCTCTAGAGCCAGCACACTCCCACCTTAAAACCTATCAAACAATTTACTTCTGAGCATTTTCCTCCTAGGATACTCCTCCCATATGTACTCCCAGGGAGATACATACTATTTAATTTGTCAAAGGGCCAACACCTGCAAGGATACCAAGTTGGTTCCTTCACTTATACCTCCATCTCCATAATTAGTCTAAAGTAAAAATTTATTAACAAATAAGATAGCTTGCTTATTAGCTCTTAACCTGTTTCCATAGTTCTTTTTCATAAAAACAAAACAAAAAACAACCCATTTAAAAGAAAGAAAACCCCCTTTCTCCTGTAAGCAGAGGCTTCTCTTCTCCTCCAGGTTGGGATATTCTAGCTCTTGTACATGTAGTGTTGGCACTGAAAACTGTGGGATCAGTTATAGAGGTAAAATGAGACTTTGAGGTTGGGTGTAATGCTGAAAATGTCATTTGAGATTTCAAATATACTTGGACCAGCAAAAAAGGGCTCCATGGTTGAGACCACTTGACACTGTAGTAAATATGTCTCCATTTTCATACAGCATGTGTCTCCCCTAAACACTAAGAATTAATATTGTATATGAAAATCAGAAACTCAGATTAAGATATTGCTCATGGAAAGGGAGTTTTTACCACCAAAATACAATAGTTGCCATGTAGCCCAGACAGTAGTGACCAGTTCTCTTATGGGCTAGCTACTATGTCTCAAGCCATAGCCAAGTTGTGGGAACTAAAAGGTCATTGGATGTGCTACCACCTCCCTCAGTCAGGAGCTACATGTAGTCAGTCCTATCCCAGTTTTGGAGATCCCAAGCTCACACTTGTCTACCCACCTCCTTGGTAACCTATGTATTCCTGGAAATTCAGTACCCTTTCTCACATTGCTATTTTCTTCTTTAAGCTCTCATCCACCAGACTACTACTTCAGGATGGGAAGTACTGCCTAAATACCCAAGAGCTAACAGTGAGAAAACCTACTGTGATTTTCAGTTAGTCCTGACCTGTAATCAGTCCTTGCAGAACATATGGTTGACCTCAGTGAACCTCAGTCTCCCAAGCATCCTGAATGAGAACTTGTCCCTATTTCACCCCAAGATACACCTTATGTGATAGAAAACCGTATCTCATGGCTCTCTCAATCCCAGAGGTCTGCCTATACTTGGGCCATCCAATGACTGACAAGAATCCATTTTGTAAGACAATGCACTCTAGAGTCCCTCACCTTTCCTATTTAAATACATCCCTCATTTCCCAGGTCATTAGAAGAAAGAGATATTAGTGACACCGTAATAAATGAGGTGGGAGAAGAAAATAACCCCATTTTAGAAGAAAGGAGGTCATAGGGCTAGGGTTTTGATACAAATCATGTCTTAGTCTTGGGTACAGAAATGGCTTTGAGAACTCAACAGATTTCCTTAAATTCATTAGTCAAAGTGGTTTTAGACAATGGCATTGTTTTAAAATGTTTGCTTACCCAGTCAGGAGGGGTATGAACTGTTATTAACAAGACTAGCTGCATCTGGATCCATACCACAGTGAATTTAAACTTAGAATTCATACTGTCTGTAAGGTGGCAGAATGGACTAATCCTAGGTCCCAAGACAAAGGCATTTGACCTAGTTCACCAGTTTCTGCCCACTTTAGGTTTCTGGCTGACATGCCTAGTTACCATGGGAATTATATTATTACTAGTTTGTCTATTTGTCCCCAGCTTAGTAAAGGTAGCAGCTTGATGACCAACTAGCACCATTGGGTTAGGTGATGTTTTCGCCTTACTAGAGTGTGCTCACTCTACTTCAAAAACAGATGTGTCCAGTTTTCACCACTCAGGCCCTCCTTTCATTTATAATAAATGACATCACCCCTTAGCTAAGGAAGCATCCAGAGAAAGGGAGATGGCATCCCATTTCCAAGATATAGAAAATAACTACAAAAAGAGGGAATTCAAATGGAGCACTGAGGACCCCCAAGGTCCTAACAGGTTTTTGGGCCTTACCAAAGCAAAATGCAGATGGCCTGAGTGGTCATCCTGCCATCCTAATACCACGGTTATAGTTAGTAGTGTGTCCACTCCCCTAACCCAGCTGTGCCTCATTCCTCTGTATCTACTACAGTCAATTACTGCAGTTCAAAGTTACTCTCCTTTTCTTTAAAAGTAATCAATTCTTCTTTAATTAGCTGTCAAACCCTACTCCAAAGACTATCACAGAAAGTACTATTAGGAAAGACCAGAACAGAAAGGGAAGAAAAACAACCATATATCTTTTATAGTCACTGATAACTGCCACCTGCCTAGGATGATCAACGGTTCCTTTAATTAACAGACAGCAGAAAGTTTCTGATATTCTTTGGACCCCTACTTTATTCCTGAAATCCATATAAAACACCCATCCCCTTTTCCCTTAGAGAGACAGATCTTGGAGATTTTCAACTTCCCTATTCTCATGAGTATGATTGTGGTGGTGGTTATGTGCCATGAGGTCGGTTCCGACTCATAGCAACCCTGTATAGGGTTTCCAAGGCTGTAAATCTTTACAGGAGCAGAAAACCTCATCTTTCTCCCACAGAACCACTGGTAGTTTTTGAACTGCTGCCCTTGAGGTTAGCAGCCCGATTCATAACCACTACGCTACCAGAGCTCTTGTCTCGTGAGTATAGATGTTCTTTGCTCTGAGTCCTGTCTCTGAATATTGGCTACATCAGCTTCAGGTGACAAAGAACTATTTTTTTGTTTACAGTATCCTGTTTCTCTTTAATATTTGAATTTTTAAAATTTAAATGAGAAAGAAAATAACTGAAGGAGGACAACCATGAGGACAAAACCAGCTTCATTCATGATCTGATAAAATTTTGTCAGAAAAATTCTTAGTATCACTTCACTGATAAAGGAACCATAATCTATTAGCAATTTCTCCAAATAGGAAGCTAATACTTCAATATATTATCCATTTTATACAAATGGTGGATACCCATATTTACAATATCTTTCTATAATCACTTGTTTTATGTAAACTAAATCAACAACTAAGTTTATAGTATTCTTTACTGATCCTTATACACTGTCTATGTTTATTAATATTCTACTGGCTAGAAGACTTTAATACTGTGTAGTGAAGAATTAACCTTACCCAATGAGATGAATCAACTCAAGGGCACTTAACAACAACAACAACAATAATGAGATGAGACTACCACTCATCTGTCAGTTTATTGTACTGTGGTGGCTTGTGAGTTGCTATGATTCTGAAAGCTATGCCATGGGTGTTTTAAATACCAGCAGAGTCACCCATGGTGGACAGGTTTCAGATGAGATTCCAGATAAAGACAGACTAGAAAGAATTAGAGACAAACTACTTCCATATATTTAGTCACTAAAACCTTATGAATAGCAGAGAAACACTGTCAGATACAGTGCTGGAAATGAGCCCCTCAGGTTATAAGGCACTCAAACTGTGACTCATCAAATGAGATGATATGAGGCTTTCTACTCCTGTGAAGATTTAGAGCTTTGGAAACCCTATTTGTTGTTGTTGTTAGATGCCATCAAATTGGTTTGGACTCATAGTGACCCTTTGCCCAACAGAATGAAACATTGCCCAGTCCTGGACCAACTTCACAATTGTTGCCACGCTTGACCCCATTGATATTGCCTTTGCCAATCCATCTCATTGGGGTCTTCCTCTTTTTCTCTGACCTTCCACCTTACCAAACATGATATCTCTCTCCAGTGACTGGTCCCTCCTGACAACATGTCCAAAGTATGAGACATGAAGTCTGGCTAGCCTGGCCTCCAAGGAGCACTCTGGCTGTACTTCTTTCAACATAGATCTGTTTGTTCTTTTGGCAGCCCATGGCACTTTCAATAGTCTCCTCTACCGCTATAACTCAAATGCATCAATTCTTCAATGATCTTCCTTATTCACTGTTCAGCTTTTGCATGCATATGAGATTATTGAAAATATCATAGCATGGGTCAGGCATACTTTAGTCCTCAAGCTGACATCTTTGCTCTTCAACACTT
>NW_006408726.1:619532-620385 GCF_000296735.1 Chrysochloris asiatica
TGGTTGTGAATATTTCTTCATATGTTTGTTGACTTTCTGAATGTCTTTCTTGGTGATGTGTTCATGTCCTGTGCCCATTTTTCAATTGGATTGTTTGTTTTTTCTTGTAGAGCTATTAATAGTTTTCTATAAATTTTCGATATTATAACTATATCGCAAAAAAAAGTTTTTCCCCGTCTGTGGGATCCCTTCTTACTCTTTTCGAAAAATCGTTTGATGCATATGAATGTCTAATTTTTAGGAGGTCCCAGTCATCTATTTTGTCTTCTACTGTTTGTATGTCTTTTGCAGTGTTTGATATATGTGAATAGTGCTGCCAAGTATTAGAACCCCTGTTTGTCTCTGTATTTTTTTTGATGATCTTCATAGTTTTAGGTTTTACATTTAGGTCTCTAATCCACATCGAGTTTGTTTTTGCATCTGATGTGAGATATAGGATTTGTTTCACTCGTCTACAAACTGATTTCCAGTTTTGCCAGCACCATTTGTTGAAGAGACGATCTTCTTCCTTTTTTAATGTGTTTTGGTCTTTTGTCAAAGATGAGTTTTTTGTATGTGGATGAATTTACTTCTGGGTTCTCAATTCTATTCCATTGAACAATATATTTTCTGTTGTGCCAATACTAGGCTGTTTTGACCACTCTGGCTGTGAAGTTGATTTTAAGATAAGCAAATGAGAGACCTCAAACTTTGTGCTTCTTCTTAAGCAATGCTTTGCTTATTTCAGGTCCTGTTCCTTTCCATATAAAGTTTATAATCATTTTTTCCCATTTCTTTAAGGAATGATGCTGGAATCTAGATTGAGATTACATTACATCTACAAATTCCTTTGAGTAGTATTGACTCATAATGA
>NW_006408726.1:623397-633352 GCF_000296735.1 Chrysochloris asiatica
ATTGGTCCAGTGGTAAAGATTTTTGTTTTCTTTACATTGAGATGCAATCCATACTGAAGGCTATGGTCTTTGATCTGCATCCAATACAGGGTTGCAATGAGTCAGAACTGACTCAACGACACTTAACAATAACAAATGAGATGTCCTCATGTGGCCTTGTAGGAAAAGCACTGGACTGCTAACCTTAAGGTCAGTGTTCAAACCCACCAGCTACTCCTTGGAAACCCTACACAGGTTACTGTGAGTCAGATCTGACTTGACAGCACCTGACAACAACAGAGAGAACATGCTGTTCCCTGGAATGTCCTGACTAATAGGAATGTCTGTGCTTGAATGAAGGCTTTGACCTCCAGACTGTCTAATAGTCTTATTTATGATGGGGAATTTGAGAAAAGTGATATCAATTCTGATTTCCTGATAAATGGACACTAAGGGTCAAACTTATAGACAATTACTATTATTTAAGCTTTTATTGTGAATTGAGTGACAGTTTACATGGCAGGATATCAGTTTTTCACTCAACCAATTATATTTTGTTACATTGCAATGATTGCAATCCCCTCCATATGCCATTCGTTAACACTATTTGCCTCTATTATCCACCCCCTTTTTTTTATGTACACAGAAACATGCAGGAATATATAATCATTTAAACAACCAAAATGCACATTTTGCTGGCCAGGTTCCCACCCACCATCACAATGCCTCTCTCTTTCCCTGAGTCTAGAGTCATCAACTGCTCTGTCTCTCCATGCCATCACCACTGCATCTGTCTCTGGTGTCACTGTTTCTCTGGTTAGGATCCCACATTCTGCTCATGATCTTCCCTCTTGATGGTCCTATGGTCCTCTTTTCCTGGAATGTAAAATTAACTACTCCCCACTTTTTGTTACACAGCTTCCACCTTTACAGTTGTGACAATCATAATTAGTCAAGATGATAATTACTTTTGAATCAAAACAATCTTGTCCCCATCTCCTTTTGCCAGACTCATCTAGATGAAATGAAAACGATTTAGTGGGAATTCTATCTTCTTCCACCTCACACTGAAACTAAACTCCCTCTTGAAAACTTTTAAGCCATACACTTTGTGCCTTTATAACCCCCACCTCTATTTTAGGCTGTTGTTGTTAAATGCCATCAAGTTTGGTTCTGACCCATAGTGACACTCTATAGAATTTCTGAGGAGCAGCTGGTGAGCTTGACCTGTCAACCTTGCAGTTCAAACGGCTTTGCAGTCTGGTGCATTAACGCACAATGCCATACCAGGACTCCCATTTTAGGTAGTCAATGTTTAGGTTTCCTTTCCCTATCGACGCTGTGTACTGAGGGGATAGGCTTTATCTTTGATGTGAAGACTCTTACTTCTCGGTTGGTATTTTGAGCTACTACATCCATAAGTAAAGGTCAAGTTCATCAAATTGTAACAATTTACACTTGCTTCGTGTATCAAATTGCTTTATCATCCACTAGTTGACTTCTGATCATCAAGTCATCCAAGGTAGGTCAAATGGGTACTATCTGCAAGTTTGGGTGCTCTTTTGTGCCGCCCTTCAGTTCATATCAACTGGATGCTTCACTCTCAGCTAGTCCACCATGACTAGGTCATTCTCCATGGGCTCAGGAGTTCTCAATTCTCTCCAAACTTCAGACCAACCAGCCCTTTCTTTTCTCTCTCTACTTCTCAAGGTCAACAAGAACCTATGGAACATGGTTGACCTCAACCCGTGTCTTCATTACTGTCTTTGCTCCACTTCCACTCACAAGTAGATGAATGCAGTCTCTGGCAAGCTTACAAGACTGCTCGTGTGTTACCCTTAAATTTCAGCATTAGAAGGAGGTTTGTCTTGAAGGGACTTGGTTGCTTTCCTTGATGGCTCCCAGGCAAACAGCTTGCTTGTTCTTGTAATCTGCTGGCAGTATATTATTGTGTGTCATTAAAAACTAAAAGGTTCAGGTGAGCTTCTCTGTTGACAGTACTGTGTGTATTGTCAAACATTGTGTCTAGGAGGCTACACTGTCCAGGGAGAGGATGACTAAAAGCATTATGTGTTGATCCCTTTAAGTTTCTACCCTATGTGCCTTTTCTTCTGGTTGGTTATAATATACATATTTTATCTATAATTGATACGACCATGAGTTTCTGAACATTTGTAATTATTAAACCTGAGGTTGGTTGTGGCAACTCCTCATTCTTTAATCAGTTGTTCTGAAGTGATGATAGTTACCACCAAATTATGTGGTGGTTTTAGAAATGCTGGCAATTATGTGGGAACAGTTTATTCAGACTGTCCAGTTTGCCTAAACTCCTTTAAGCATACCTTCTTTTTTTTCTTCAAATCTCCATTGCCTCTCCACCAGAATCACTCAAGGAATTACATTACTTTATCTGCTGATACAGTGTAAGCCTTCAGAGAGCAATGACCATCTCTCCCATCCTCCACATGCCATCCCATATGTGCTCTGCCTCGGTTCTCTTTGCTACTCAAGAACCTTAATGAGCCTCCTTAAGAGCATTCCTTTCATTTGTGCACTAGAATTTCCCCATCAGGCCTTCTAACAATATCTTTTCACAAATCTGTCCAATTGATTTAAAATCATTTTTCTGTTGTTGTTGTTCCTCAAGTTTTCTTCCTGTACCCAATAATATCATTTGATAGTCAAACTTTACAAGATTTTTTTAGCTTTTGGACAGTACACTTGCTAAGCTCTCTTCATGCCATTCTGATTTCTGTTTCTCAGTTTTATTCACACACTAAAACTGATTATCTTAACTCTAACCATGGAGTACACAAGCCTCATTGTTCCATCTCTTTTCTTTACTATCAATCATGACATACTGTTTACAACTCTTGGTGGTTTCATACAGTCTTTAACACTTCATCTATATATTATATCCCAGTCAAGAACTTCCCTAAAACTCTTGGTGGTGGTGGTGGTTATGTGTCGTGGAGTTGGTTCCAACTCATAACAACCCTGTATAGGGTTTCTGAGGCTGTAAATCTTTAGGGGAGCAGAAAACCTTATCTTTCTCCTGTGGAACAGCTGGTAGTTTTGAACTGCTGACCCTGAGGTTTGCAGCCCAATTCATAACCAGTATTCAGTTATCTACTCATCACATCCATTGAAAAGTACATTGCTTTGTTAATTGTCATCCAGTCTATTTCAACTTATAGTGACCCTGTATAGGGTTTCAGAGTCTTGAAAATCTTTGCAAGAGCAGAAAACCTCATATTTTTCCCATGCTGGTAGGCTCAAACCACAGAGTGCTTATCCTATGGTGCTATTAAAAAGTATTAGGCATCTCAAAAATAACTTGAAAGTAAATTTTGTTATTGAGCTAAACATACATGGTTATTTAGCTTATGTAAACATACATAGTTATTTAGGTTATTAAATGGTTATTTAGCTTTTAACTGGTTTTTAGATATTAGGAATAGAGCTGCTATGAAATTTCCTGTATTTGTCATTTGGTAAAATTTGCACACACTTCTGTTTGGCTTATATCTCAGAGAAGATTTAATTTTGGACTTAAATTTATTCTGTAATGGGTTGAAACTTTTGTAGGTGTTGACCTGAGGTGAATATAATTTGCCTTTCAGATGGATATGAGTCCTTGGAGGTGAGAGGAAAGACTGGTAGACAAAATGATGGCCCCCAAAGATACCTGTATGTTGAACCTCAGAACTTGTAAATATGTTACTCTGTTGTTGTTAAGTGCCATCATGTTGGTTCCATCACATTATGATACTGTATAGGGTTTCCAAGGAGCAGCTGGTGAGCTTCAACCACTGACCTTGTAGTTCAAATCAACTTTGCAGTCCTGCACATCAGCTCACAGCACCACACCAGGGCTCTACATGGCCAAAATTTTAGATGGAAATTTTTGAAAATCCAAATTTAAAGGAAATTTTCAGTTAATTTCAAGATGGTGATACTATGCTTTGTTATCCATTATGTGCTCAGTACTACCATAAGAGTTCTTAGTAAAAGGAGACAAAAGTGTCAAAAAAAAAAAAAAAAAGAATGATAATATCATGGAAAAAATGGTTGAAGAGATGTAGTCAGAAGCCACAAAATGCTAGCAATCTCTGGAAGCTAGAAGATGCAAGGGACAAATTATCCCCAAAGAATGTGCAAGAGTGGGAATCAAAAAGGCAGATTAATAGACAGTTCCCTAAAATATAAAGCATAATTTAAATGAACAGAGTTCACCAAACATTTTATTATATGTATAAATACAATATATATTTTCTACCCTCACTGATGCTTCAGGCTTTAAACTAATGCCTATTTTTGTTTGCATTCCAAACAGGAAAAATTAATTAAAGATGCTTTATTGGTTATCTGTTTATAAATGGCTACCATCTTATGCAACCACAGTACACAATATTACCTAAGGGATGTATCTCATGGAGGTATCACACATTTGCCTATCTCCTGCTTGTTACACATTGCATGATAATTATTATAAAAACAGGATCTTTATTTTTCTAGAATTTATTATCCCTCATTGCTTCATGAAATCTTAAGGTTGTTATTCCATTTGTTACAGCAATGCCAATCACTGAGGAAAAAGTTTTGATGCCACAAATACAAGATTCTTACACCTTGGTAACTCATAGGTAGTACATACAGAGAAGAAAATATAAAACAGAACTGAAGATGAACGTGACAAGCAAAAATCCTTTTGCCATACACATTTATCTATTAAAACAAATAAGCAAAGAAGTAGATTATTATATAGATTTAAACCAAACCATTTATTATCAAGTTGATTTTGACCCATGGAAAATCTCATAGGTTTCAGAGAACAACAATGCTTCATAGGGTTTTCATGCGAATGACCTTTCAGAATGAAATTGCCTCATAGCAACCCTGCATAGGGTTTCTGAGGCTTCATCTTTTGTCCCATTAAGTGGCTGGTGGACTTGAACCGCTGACCTGTGGTTAGCAGTTCAGTTCTTATCCTGTGGAATCACATGTGTTCAAATACAGTCAAGCTATTTTGAAGCTAGTTAAATGATAGCATAATATAGTTATGGATATATGTTTTAGAATAAAAAATGTGGTTTGAAATTTCCTAGCACTGCTGGTTAAATAATTTAAATTCCCTGATCCTAACTTCATCACCTGAATAATGTAATGCTTACCAGAGTGTTTCTATATTTATTTTAGGCCTTTTTGGAACTTTTGTGATTTATATTGTCTCAGCCTTCTAGGAGAACAGGTTTTACTTCAAAAATATAAGAAAAATAAAATGACATGCCTATAAGGCAGTGTATAGTTGTAATTAGCATCTCTTCTTGTCCGATTGGGGTTTGTTCCTTGTATTATCAATGCTAACTACTATTGTGCAATCAAACTGTTATGACCCATGTGGCATTCATTGACTAATTTCTGGAAGCAGATTGCAGGACTTTTCACCCTTGTTGATCTGGGTCTGGGAATTCGTGGAAACCTTTTCAGATGAGGGGTGCCTGAACAGGGAAGCAAGTCTGGGTCTTACACAGCGAAGTTGAGAATTCTACCACTGAACTGCCACTATCCTCATGTTCCTTTGTATGGTGGTGATTATATGTCTAGGAGTTGGTTCTAACTCATAGTGATGCTGTCTAGGGTTTCTGAGGCTGTAAACCTTTATGGGAGCATAAAACCTCATCTTTCTCCCATGGAACCACTGGCAATTTTGAACTGCTGACCATGAGATTAGCAGCCCAACTCATAACCACTACACTGTCAGAACTCCTTGTTCCTTTGTATAACTATTTTCAAATCACTGGATGTAATGATTTATGTTTCAAACAAAGAAAACCATAGTGCCTACTTTCTTTAAAAGAGTAATTATCCTGGAGTAGGCACAGGAACCAAGCAATTCCAATAGATGACTTCCATGGAACTGCTAAATGAACAGTGGGGATTCTTTTTCTACTAAGACTGCTTTTGGCCAAAGGAGTAAACCTAAATTGCAGTTGGAGAGCATGAGACCATTACAGAGAGAAGCAAAGTCAAAACATGACAATAATTGTCTAATTACATGGCTTCTGTAAATAACACATTATATAGGAAAAAAATTAAAGTCTGAGATACAGATGGGAGTGTAAGCATCCCTCAGTCTGTTACAAGTCTGCTTTAAATACAAAGAATAATAGGGAAATTATTTAAATTATACTTAATAAAATATGCAACTATGATAAAAAAGAAAAGGCTTTGTCATGACTTCTGTTTTTAATTATGAGGGCTGTTTTGAAATTACCCTAGGCAAATGGAGACAATACAGGAGAAAACTACAGATGTTAGACAATGATCAGTACAGGGATGAAGTCCATAAAAAAGGGAAACAAACTTGATGAGCTTTTGCTGGACTTTGTGGGAATAGTGAAAGATAACACAGAGGGTATAACCTGGATATAATTACCATACAGAGAGGAGGACCACAATCAAGTTTGGCAAACTCACTGACTTGCAAAAACAGAATATGGAATTTGTGAAGGTCACAATGTCAAGAAATTGTGATTCAGAAAATGAGACAGACAAAAGCTACAGAAATAAGTTGTTCTTTTTGTTAGGTTCCATCCAGTTGATTCTAACTCATTGTGACTCCCTGCACAATTGTTGTTTGTTATTGTGCACCGTCCAGTCAGTTCCGATCCATAGTGACCCTGTATAGGGTTTCCAAGGAGTCACCGGTAAGCTTGAACCACTGGTGTTGTGGTTCAAGCTGACATTGCAGTCCAGCACAACCCACAACAACACACTAAGACTCCATAATAGAGCATGATATTGCCCAGTCTTGTGCTGTCCTCACAATTGTTTGAGTCCATTATTATTGCCACGGTGTCAATCAATCTTATTGGATGCCTCCCTATTTTTCATTGAGACTCCATTTTATCAAACATAGTGTCCTTTTGTTTTCAATTCAGTGGGCTTAATTATATTGACAATGCTGTGCAACCATTACTGCTATCTTTTTCCAAAGCTTTTTCACAAAGGGCAATTTTGAAAAATTATTAATAGTGTAGCAATATTCTATAATGTGATCTCCAATATTGTTTCTATCACCAAGGCCATATTTCCCAACTATCTATCTTTCCTTTTTGTTTCCAATTTTCACATTCCAATTACCAGTAATTATCAATCTTGATTGCATGAACCATATTGTCCTTTTCCAGGGACTGGTCCTTCTTGACAGCATGTCCAAAGTACAAGAGATGAAATCTCACGATCTTCACTTCTAAGGAGCAATCTGGGTCTACTTCTTCCAAAGCTTCTGGAATTCCATGGTACTTTCAATATTCTTCACCAACACAATCAGCTTTCACATGTATCTGAGGCAATTGAAAATACCATCGTATTGGTCAGGTGAATCTTAATACTCATGGTGACCTCTTTACTTTTAAGCACTTTAAAGAGGTCTCTTACAGCAGATTTACCTAATGCAGTCAGTAAGTCATTTGTTTTTTCTACTGCTACTTTTAGGAGCATTGATTGTGGATCTTAGTAAAATGATATCATTGGCAGCTTTAGTATTTCCTTTGTTTATCATGATGTTATTTACTAGTCCATTTTTGAGGATTTTTCTTCTTTTTACGTTGAAATAACATTAACAGAACAGAAATTAAAAGAAAATCTACAAACAAAATGATCAGTACACAAAATTATGTGGAACAAAGAAACCAGCAGCACCAAACAAACAAAGCAAAGTGACAGCAATCAATTAATACCTATTGATAATTACAATGAATGTAAATTGATTAAAAGCACCAGTCAAGAGATAGAAAAGAATAGATAAGAAAACAGATAAGAATAAAAAAAAATGATAAAAAAAATGCGGTCTACAAGACACGTATCAAAAAGAAGAAGACAGCTTAAATGTCCATCAACAAAAGAACAGTAAAATAAATTTTGATACATATACACAATGGAATATTATGCAATGTTGACAAATAACAATGAATCTGCTTAACACCTCACAACATGGAAAAACCTAGAGGGCTTTGCTCTTAGTGAATTTTTTTTGTTGAGTGCCGTTGAGTCACTCATAGTGACCATATATAGGATTTTCTGAGGAGCAGCTGATGAGTTTGAACAGCTGACTTTATGGTTTGCAATCCAGTGCTGATCCTACAGGCCACACAGTCCTAAGTGAAATTAGTCAACCACAAATAGGATAAATATTGTTGAGATCATTGTTGTAAAAAGTAAAGAAAATGTTTTCTTAATAAAAGAAACAACCTATGATGGTTACTGGAGGGAAGGGGGAGGAAAAAATGGATGACAAGGCAGGTAATATACAACAAAAGGGAGGATAGCAGAGGAAACATGTGATCATGGGAGACACAGGGAAGAATACAATAGTTTAAAAAGTGAATATAGGTATATACTATTAACTGATATCACATGGAGAGGTGAATGAACCTTGAAAATGTTAATTTAAAAAGATGAAAAAGAGAATAAAGGTTCATTCACAAGAAGCCATCTTCTTGGCTAGTGGAAGATAATTTAAAGTAGTTGTTGCACATTTGGACTGTTACCTTCTTCAGACTGGCACTTGGTAATTTTATTTTTCTCCAGTTCACTTTTAATTAAAACAAATTTCCAACTGTTGATTTTTACAAAATCTTGTAGGGAAACACAAGAGCAAGGTGCTGAGGTAAAAAACACCTGAGGTAGCTGTGTGTGTGCTTTTCTCATTTAAAAAATTTGTAAATTTAATGCCCTCAGCCAATTTTCCTCCACTGTTTTTTAAAAGAAAGAAATCATTTTGCCACCTATTGATGGCTTACATACCAAAATGTAAAGACAAAATACATTCTTTCCGTGTTGGAATTTTGGTTGGTTTGGTGGGTTCCTGTTTTCTGCTTCCAAAATGCTATGACAAGTACTGCTGACTCTTGTTATAGTTTTTGAGTAACTCAGTATAAGATGAGGTTTCTTTGTTTGTTTTGCTTTGTTGCTTTTGTGTGATATGATACTCAAAACACTGATTTGCCAAGGAACTGAGACAGAGAAATGAGGGAATTGAAAAAAAAAAGAGGGCAATAAAGAAGAAAGGCCAGGAGATAGAGGATGAGAGAGATAAGTATAAGTAGAGAGAGACAGAGAATTATATAGAAGTATACAAAAACAAAAACAGTTTAAAACCTGTGAAGCAAAGAAAAATGGGTATGTGACCTTGGGTATATGTCCAGGGCAGGGATGAAGAAACAGACTGACCTTTTCAAAGAGATTCCAGCCCATCTATGGACCAATATAGGTGATGCAAAACTGCTGTGAGTATTCTTTTGACAAGGTTTCCCTCAGGGTGAATTGTGTGGGTGTGGCTTTGAAGTCCCTTGTTGTTGTTGTTAGGTGCCATGGAATCGGTATGGACTCATAGCGACACTGTGTAGCACAAAACGGAACACTGCCCAGGCCTGGACCACCCTTACAATTATTGCCATGCTTGAGGCCATTGATGCTGCCACTTTGCCAATATATCTCTCTGGGGGGTCTTCCTATTTTTCTCTGACCCTCCAACTTACCAAACATGATAGCCTTCTCCAGGTCCCTCCTGACAATATGTCTGAAGTATGAGATATGAAGTTTGGCCATCCTGGCTTACAAGGAGCACTCTAGCTGCACTTCTTCCAACACAGATTTCGTTGTTCTTTTGGCAGCCCATGGCACTTTCAATATTCTCCTCCACCACCATAATTCAAAAGTATCAATTCTTCTAAGGTCTTCCTTATTCACTGTCCAGCTGTCACATGCATAGGACGTTATTGAAAAAACCATGGCTTGAGGTCAGGCACACCTTAGTCCTCAAGCCAACATCTTTGCTCAACACTTTAAAAAGGTCTTGTGCAGCAGATTTACCTAATGCTATACATTGTTTAAGGAGCTCTGGTAGTGTAGTGGTTATGGATTGGGTTGTGAACCTCAGGGTCAGCAGTTCGAAACTACCAGCTGTTCT
>NW_006408726.1:634884-655069 GCF_000296735.1 Chrysochloris asiatica
AAAAAAATAGTAGATTTAGTGATAAATATCCATGAATTTGTGGTTCTGAGAATTAAAAAGAAAATAATAAAAGCATATAAAAGGTGCTTCACTTATAATGATAGTGTCTGTAAAATGAATTATTGCCTTAAATATAGATATTAGAGAATAAGAATGACTAATATTTATTGAGTTAACAAATAACCACAAGAAATACTTTATAGAAAATATTGCTCTTGATGGAAGGAAAAGAGAATTAAGCTTTCTTTATACCATATTTATCAATGGTTAGGTAGGTAGTATTTTCTTCAATTACATTTACGCAATTCATGTAACTCCATTTGTTAAAAATTCTCACAAAATTTTGTAAAACATCGCAAAATATATTATTTTGTTTATCCAAAATAACAAGTGAATTATAAAACTAAGAACAAGGAAAGGGACCAGTACCTATAGACAGTCAAAAGTCATTATTAAACTATAATAGCTTAAACATGGTATTGACATTGGTGTGATGCTATGGGCTAATGTGTCAGACTGCAAAGTCGTTTGAACTGCAAGGTCGATGGTTGTGATGCAAGACACAACTGTGTCTTAATTACTGCTGCTATTACAGAAATACCACAAGTGGATGGCTTTAACAACTGGAAATTTATTTTTTCACAGTAAGAGTGCCACCTCTTGGGGAAGGCTTTCTCTTTGTTGATTCTGGGGAAAAGCCCTTGTTCCCTTGCAGTATTTGTAGACCCAGTATTCCTTGGAAATCTACATGCATCTTGGTATCAATTTTACCCTGGATCTAGGAGCTTCCCATTGCAGGACCAAATCCAAAGGACACACTCCACTCTGGGCTCTTCTATCTTGACAGTAGTATACCCCTCTGAGGTCAGCTCACTTCTATCTCCTTTTGTATATCATAGGAGATTTACTCAAGATACAATCTAATACTGTAGATTACATCTGACCTGTAGAAATCTTAGAAGTGAGAATTTACAACAAAGGATAATTATATTAGCTCAGGACTTAACACATCTCATTATGGAAGTGATAACTACATTTTAACTGCTAAGTCACTGAGAATCCTGGTCAACTCAAATTAACTCAAAACCTTAACCATATCATATGCCATCAAATTGATTCCAATTTACAGTGGTGGTGGTTATGTGCCGTGGAGTCAGTTCTAACTCATAGCAAGCCTGTACAGGGTTTCCTAGGCTATAAATTCTTTATAGAAGCAGAAAGCCTCATCTTTCTTCCATGTAACAGCTGGTATTTTCGAATTGCTGACCTTCAGGTTCACAGTCCTATTCGTTATTACTATGCTACCAGAGCTCCTTATAGTAACCCTATCTAAAATAGAGGAATCATGGTGTGGCAACCTAGGAGAAGCACTGAACTGCTAACTGCAAAGTTGGTCATTGAAACCCACCAGTTGCTTCTTGGAAACTCCATACAAGTTTGCTGTGACTCAGAACCAGCTCAACGGTGTTCAGTAACAATAACAGTAAATGTACATCATTGCCTGGCTCTGTGACATCCTTATGAGTGTTGTTATTTTTGAATCCAGGTTGTAACCACTGTGTCACTCTATCTCATTAGGCTTTATGACCTGCTACTTTTCTAAGTTTTATGTCCTTACTCAGGAACGGTCACTCATAATAACATGCCCAAATGTGTGAAGAACTCTCACAATCCTTGCTTCCAAGGAGTGTTCTGGCTATACTTCTTCCAAGGCACATTTTTGTTCATCTGGCAGTCCAGCTTACTGGTTACGAATCGGGCTGCGAACCTTAAGGTCAGCAGTTCGAAACTACCATCCACTCTGCGGGAGAAAGATGAGACTTTCTACTCCCGTAAAGATTTATACCCTCGGAAACCCTGTACAGAGTCGCTATGGGTCGGAACCGACTCGACGGCACTTAACAACAACAACAACAACAACATCAATCCATGGTCAATTGAATATGCTCTGCCAATACCATAATTCAAATGCATCACTTCTTCTCTGTTGTGGCTGTTGTTATTAAGTGTGTTGAATCTGTTCTGACTCAGAGCCACTGTGTAGGGTTTCCAAGAATCAGCTGGTGGGTTTGAACCATTGACCTTGTGGTTAGTGGTCCAGTGTTTATCCTACAGTGCCACTTCCTTATTCACTGGCCATATTTCACATGAACATGAGACAATTGAAAATACCATGGTTTAGGTAGGGTGTAACATAGTCCTAAACAATAACATTGTGACATATTTACTCTTTTACACTTTAAATAAGTCTTTTGCAGTAGATTTGCCCAACAAAATACATTGATTGATTTCTTGACTGCTGCTTCTAGCATTGATTATATATCCAAGTAAAATGAAATTTTTGAAAACTTCAATCTTTTCTCCTATTATCATGTTATCATGATGTCATTTAAAGTAGTTTTGTTTTCTTTACATTGGTTCTTTATTACATGCTACCTTTTGATTGCATCTCAATGTAAAGAAAACAAAAATCTTCACCACTGGAACAATAAACAACATTCTTATCAATGGAGACAAGATTGAAGTTGTCTAGGACTTCGTTCGATCAACTATCAACACTCATGGAAGCAGTAGTCAAGAAATCAAATGACATATTGCATTAGGAAAATCTGCTGCACAAGATCTTTTTAAAGTGTTGAAGAGCAAAGACGTCAGCTTGAAGACTAAGGTGCACCTGACCCCAAGCCATGGTATTTTCAATAACCTCATATGCATGTGAAAGCTGGATAGTGAATAAGGAAGACCATAGAAAAATTGATGATTTTCATTTACAATGTTGGAAGAGAATGTTGAAAGTGTCATGGGCTGCCAAAAGAACCAACAGATCTGTGTTGGAAGAAGTGCAGCCAGAGTGCTCCTTGAAGGCTAGGATGGCCAAACTTCATCTCTCACACTTTGGACATATTGTCAGGAGAACCCATCGCTGGAGAAGGCTATCATGTTTGGTAAGGTGGAGGGTCAGAGAAAAAGAGGAAGACCCTGGTGAGATCGATGGTCAAAGTAGCAGCATCAATGAGCTCAAGGGTGGCAATAAGCATGAAGTTGGCATAGGATCAGGCAACATTTCGTTCTGTTGTGCAAAGGGTCGCTATGAGTCGGTACTAACTTGATGGTACCTAACAACAATAACAACTCTTGAAATAGTTGAAAGCTGTATAATTCGTTTTAGTAGTGTTTTGTGTATTTATTTCATTTTCTTTTGATGCTTCTTGCATAGTGTAATAAATATTTGCCAAGAGAATAATTCAGTATGGCAAATTGAGGCTTGAATTTTTTTTTCTTCAATTCTTTTAGCTTAAGAAATGTTATTCCCTTTTAGTTTTTTAATTCTTGTTCTCTGCACATTTCATTATCATACTTTGTCTTCTTGAACTGCCGTTTGGCATATCTGTTCTGCTCTTTAAATATGAATATATAATATAAAATAAAATCTTTAAAACTACATCTTACTCAATTGTTAAAATAAGATAGAAAAACAAAGCATAAAAAATGAATATATATGGCTGTGCTAAAATAAGACAAAGGAAAAAGATAACATAAAACAATAGGCTAGTCATACTTTTGACTTACTCTCGGAAGCCTCTGTTAAGCAAAGTGTCCTTGGGTAATGAAAATTGTTTGCACTGGACAACTAGTTAAAAGATTGGAGGTTTGAGCTCATCTACCTAGAAGTGCTGTGGAAGAAAGCACTGGTGATTTGCTTCCATGAAAATTATAGCCCAGAACACACTATGGAACTCAGTTCTATTCTATTAACACTTATGATCACCATTACATGATGGCAATGGGTGTGTTGAGAATTTTTGGTGTTAAAAGATGCCATATTATGATTTATATGATAAAAGTATAATTGGGCTTATAATTATTTATCTGGAGTTACATATCTAATATGGGGGGAATAGATAAATTGATTACAGTGTGATGCTTTGGGATAAAGCACTGGACCGCAAGGTTAGTTTGTCAGCAGTTCAAACACACCAGTCACTCCTTGGAAATCCTACACTGGGTCTCTATGAGTTGGAAGTGACTTGACGGCACTTAACAACAAAAACAACATATTCATGTGATAGGAATGAGATACAAATAATTATCTGGAAGTGTGTTTTGTTGTGAGGTGCCTAAGAGTTTGTTCTGAGGCACTGTGCCTCTGTATGTAACAAAATGAAGCATTTCTCTGTCATGCAACATCTCCATAGTCATTGCTATTTATGAGTACATGGTGAAGTCACTGTATCAGTCCATCTCTCTGAAAGTCTTACACTATTTTGCTGAAACTTAATTTTACTAAGTGTCATATCTCCCCCAGGAACTAGTCCTTTCTTGTATCATGTCCAAGGAAACTAGATGAAGTCTCATCATCCTTGTTTTAAGACACATTTTAGTTTTACTGCTTCCAAGGTATATTTATCTACACTCTGTCAGTTCAAGGTATGTTCAGTATCCTTCACCAGCACCATAATTCAAATGTTTCCCAATTCTTCTTTAGTCTTCCTTATTTATTGTTGAGTGTTTGAATACATATGGAGTGATTGAAAATACTATCTGCATAGTGCAGGTTGCTAATCACTATATGCAGAACACATATTCAAATCTTGATGTATTCTTCTACATATACTCCAACTTGTTAGGTCATTTTCTCAGTTTACAGACTGAGTAAATATGGTGAAAGGATACAAACTTGGCATACATTTTTTTTTTCTTCTGATTTTAACCATACAGTATTTTTTGTTCTATTCAAATGACTGCCTCTGGATCTTTGCACAGATTACATGTGTATACAATTAAGTATCCTTTGCAAATGCTATCCATAATTGTTAGGATTCACATAAATGAATAACTTGCATAATCAATAAAATATATGTAAATATCTTTCTGGTGTTTTCTGCTTTCTGCCAAGATCCATCTGACATCAACAATGATATTCCTCATTTGACTGTGAGTTGAATTTATGGCAGATCCCTTTTGATGTACCGCTGCAACCATTTTTGAATTATCTTTAACAAATCTTTACTTATAAGTGATATTAAGGATATTGTTCAGCAATTTCCAAATACTGCCAAACCATCTTTCTTTGGAATGGACACAAAAATGAATCTCTTCAGTCAGTCAGTTGGTCTTCTGAATACCTAGGCATAGATGAGTAAACACATCCAATTGGTCTTCCAAATATCTCTGTATAGATGAGAAAAATATTGCATCCATTTGTTGAAACATTTTGATTGGCATTCCATCTTACCTCCTAAAATGGTTCAACAGCAAAAAAAAAAAAAAAAAATTCAGACACAAACTCTGTGCATTATCATCTTCTTCTGACACTTCCATATCATTTAATATTGCATCTCATGACTTGAATTTTTCAATTCTTTCAACTTGAGAAATGCCAGCCACATTCTTATTTTATGGTCTCAAACTCCAGACCTTTGCACATTTCATTATAATTTCATTACAATACTCTGTGCTCAGTTTTCAGAGTGTCTTCTGGCATGCCTTTTGGTCATTCCTTTCTCTCCTATCTTATAATGACCTTTTTCTTTCCTTATAAATGATATTCATGATGTCATCCCACAGATGAATAATGATTAATACTCAGTCATTAGTACTCAGTGTATCAGTCAAATCTATTCTTGAGATGATCTCTAAATTCAGGAAACATATATTCAAGGCCATATTTTGGTTCCCATAGATTTCTGTTAATTTTCCCAGCTTCAACTTGCACTTGGATAAGAGTGATTGATGATTCATAGTCTGTCCTGGTCTCGTTCTGACTGATGATACTGAGCTCCATGGACTCTTTCCAGAAAGTTAGTCAGTTTGATTCCTGTTTATTCCATCTGGTTAGGTCCATATATATAATTGTCAATATATAAATTGTCATATATATAAAGGTTAAAGAAAAGTTGTCAACCTTACAAAATTATATTGTTTGACCTTTAGAGTTGCTTGTATCACCAATATAATTTTTTTAACTACAGATTCTTATTCTTTGTTTCAAACTTTTTCACTCCAAATCAACAATAATTGTGAATGTATTTTGATCACTTTTATGACATATTTTAGACTACAGTAGGTGGTTAAAATCTTCAATTTCTTCATCTTTGTCATTAGCGGTTGGTGTATAAATTTGAGTTGTAGTTATATTAACTGGTCTACCTTGTATGCGTATGGATATTATCCTATCACTTACAACATTATACTTCAGGATAGATCTTCAAACGTTTTTTTTCTGTCAGTGAATGTGACAACATTCATTTTCAATTTGTTATTATTGACATAATAGACGGTATGGTGTTTTATTCAAGATGGCCAATTAAATCCATTTACAGACGCTAAGGAGCTCTGGTAGTGTAGTGGTTACGAAACGGGCTGCTAACCTGAAGGTCGGCAGTTCGAAACTACCAGCGGTTCCACGGGAGAAAGATGAGGCGCTCCGCTCCCGTAAAGATTTACAGCCTCAGAAACCCTATGCAGGGTCACTATGAGTCAGAACCAACTCCACGGTACTTAACAACAACAATGCCTAGGAGGGAGTCCTGGTGTGGTGTTGTACAATAAGCACTGGGCAACAAGGTCAGTTTGAACTGCAATAGTCGGTGGTTCAAATCCACCAGCTGCTCCTCAGAAACCCTATGCAGAGTCACTTTGAGTCAGAAGTGACTTGACAACACTAAACAACAACAACAACAGGGCCTATGATATTGATCTTCAAGCATTCCATTTAATACATGACAACTTCCAGTTTTCCTTGATTCATGCTTCATATTTTCATGTTCACTAATAGATGTTTATAACTATTTCTTCTTATTTTGAGTTGTGCCACATTATCAAATGAAGGTCCTGAAAGTTTTACTCCATCTGTGTCAGGGAGGTCAATTCTACTTTAATGAGACAGCTCTCCCCAATCATACTTTTTGTTTATTACAACTTAAGTGGCTCATGTTCTATTATTATTGTTAGGCTATTTCCTGCTGCTATCCATAAAGCTTTCACTGACATCTGTTTCAGTTTTTTGTTGTTGTTGTTTTTTTGGGAGTTTTTTGTACGTAGATTGCCAGGACCTTCTTGGTAGCCTATCTGAGTCTGGAAGCTCAACTGAAACCTATCCACCTTGGGTGACACTAGTATTTGAAATACTAGTAACATTTTCTCCCTGCCAGTTTCCTTTCTTAAATAAACCCTTGTGGTTTTGCTTCATGGCTTCCTAGTCTTTTGTAGCCACCCTCTGGTAATATGTGCTGGTGACGATGAAGGTTTAATGGCCTTGCCTCCGCCCACCCCACTTGACCACATGACAGGACTGGACCAATAGCAGCGGGTGCTAAGTGGCTGCTGGAAGTTTTTGTTCAATCTCTCACCATTAGTTGTGCCATTCCCCTGGTTGGTCACCCCTGAAGGAGATCTTTTTCTTTCTTTCCTTTTCGAAGAGACACTACTTTTATTCCCTATATGGATGTTAACCTTTTTCTCTTTCATTTTTTGTTGTCTCTTTCTTTATTATTTTTATTGGACTTTCCAGTTTGATTGGAAATAGTTCCATTTGCCCATCCCAGAAGAGACAGAGGAAGGTTCTGGCACCTCCTTTGATTCTTATTCTTTTTTCTCTGTCTTTTTAATTTTCATTTGGGTGAGGGATTTGAGTCCTTAAGACCCACTGGACTGTTTCCTTTGGTGACACGAGAAGTTTGAATCCCCAAGACTGGAGACAGGCATGGGACTGATCACTCCATAAATACTCTTGTCTCTAGATGCTCCCACATACAAGTGGTTGGACTGAAAATGGATTTTGAGTCCCCAGCAGTTTTCTCTTCTACTCTCTGATTAGAGATCTGACAGTATGTTTTCTCCTCCTTCTACTGTCTGTACACTACCCTCTAGCAAGCCCTGGTTACTGGATTTATCCTGGCCAACTTTGAAGAGGTATCTCTTTCTATTTGTAAAGGGGATCATAAATCCTGTCTTGATTCCATCATTAGAATCTTCTTCTCTCTGTTCACCAATATCCATTCATCTGGCTCACTCAGGTTCTTGGTGCCAGTTCAAGTATGGACATTCTAAGGACTTTCCTTTTTCACACCCAAAAGTATGAAAACTATAAGCATTACTCTGACATCTTTGAAATAGGCAATTTGAAATCTACCTTTGGGATAGGTCAGCATTCATTGTGGGGCAAAACTTCCCTCTAGCTCTGTTGAATCATTGCACCCTGAAATTCCTTTGTTGTTGTTGTTAAGTGCCATGGATTGGTTCCAACTCGTAGCAACCCTATGTAAGATTTCCAAACAGCAGTTAGTGGGTTTGAACCACTAACTTTTGGTAAGTAGTAATCCAGTGCCTGTCCTACAGTGCCATATCAGGACTCCTGAAATTCCTACATCTCCTCAAATAGGCAATTTTAGGAAATCAGATGTTAGAACTATTTACCTTTGGTAGCTCACAGACCCTACACTCATCAATTTGTGGTCCCCTTATCATTGGCCACTATTTGTGAAGAAGCCAACCCATGATATGTCATAGACTGAGCATAACAAAGGACCCCCTTGGGCTCACTGAAGAGATTAAGAAAAAGACATTCATTTTCTTTTGTTATGCAGCCTGTCCCCAATACACCCTTGGGGACTAAGAGCAATTGCCTATTAATGAGTCCCTCTCTTTCAATACCATTTTGCAATTAGATCTCTTTTGCAGAAGACATAAATGGGGCGGGGGTGGGAGGGAATCCCAATGTACAATGCTTTATTGCCGTATACCAAAATCCTGAATGAGGTTTTCTTAAAATTTTAAACCTGGAACATCGGCAGCCTGAGAACATCCTAAATGATTCAGCCTAAGGCAGGAGCAAGGGCAGATGCTCATCACCTTGATCTTCACCTTCTTCTGGACCCCTCAACCCTATTCTCCCTGGGATCCAGACTCATCATTAGCCCTACAGATACCCTCAACATATGGGGGCTAGTTTATAACCTTCTCACCCTGACTGGCCCCTGTATCTACCCACCATTTCCCTTATATGCCACCTCTACCTCTGATGCTTCCCCAATGAATCTATAATTACAGTATAGGATGGGATCAAAAAGAGTTGTAAACTCCTCTAATGCCCCAAGGACCAGGTTATAGCCCTTGAGGGGATAACAGATTTATAGTTCAGGTGCATGACCCCTTTTTCATTTCTGACTTTGGCCAATATAAAAAGAAATTAGGAAATATATCAATAGATCCTAAAAAAAATTCAGAGATGAGTTCCAAAAGCTCTCTCTTAACTTTTCTTTGATCTAGAGAGATGTCAAGAGCATTTTAACTTTTTGCTGCACACAGATGAGAAAGATAGAAATAAAACTAAAGCTAGAGAATATGCTGATGAGACACATCATGATCATCCCATGTTGGAAATCTTCTACCCTGCCGCAACAGCAATTCCATACCAGGACCCCTGGTGAGATCATGACAATGATGAAGACTTTGAAAGGTGCAGGCACTTAGTCATTTGTATGTTAGAAGGAATAAGAAGGTGAGTCTCCTAAGATAGGGTGTGATGCTGGTGCTCATTGGTCAAAAGATTTGACTCCTTTGATGGTAGAAGTCCACTCTGCTCACTCCATCTGAGGGAGCCCTGCCCTAATGGTGTCCAGAGACCAAACTGCGCTCTCAACCACAAAATCATCATCATCATCTCTGCTGAGACTTGGGAGTCTGTTGAGGTAGAAGGTGAGATTATTTTGTTCATGTAAATACTGGCCCCTTTCTTGGTCTTTCCAGACTTACATGGTCCCTTTTACTCTACTAAATACTGGGTCATGGTGATAGAAGAACAACTCCAGTCTAAGTCTTTAACAAAACAGCTGTTATGCTTATTCCAAAACAAATGCTTCCTACATACCTTCAGGTATATGTTTGAATGTCCATTCCCACTGGTGTGCAGGGATTTCCTCTTCAGTCTGGAGATTCAAAACTTCTAAATGAAGGCTCCTAAAAGGCTCTGAGCCTTGCATCAGATGAGAGTCACTTGATTTAGCTTACAGAACATTCTTTTGTCATTAAATATGCAGGTCTGATTTTATACTTATTAAGGGCAGTTCAGCTCCCTCAGAAAGCGGCAGTAGTACATGTAAAGGACACCAAAAAGATAATTAATTTTGTTGCCCAGGTAAATAACTGACAAAATTGTTAAACAAGCAGCCCTCTAAATCTAACCTAACCTTACTGGGGATCATTTACCGTGAAGTTAAGGAGTTCCCTAACCTTCAGAACTACTCTAGTTCAGATATGGAAGAGGCACAAAAGGAGGGTTTTCTTTTGGTGGTCAGAACTGACTAAGAAACAGTCTCAAAATCTTTTGGCTTCCTCTCCTAATTCTGTGAAGAACTGTCAAAACTTTCCATCAAAGCACACATTATGGGCAGGATGCTTCCCTGAACATTCTAAAGTTGGGGGCCAGAAACTGTCCCAGTTCATGGCTTCTGTGGTTCAGGCATGTGATTTATGCCAAAGAAATAATCCCATCCCCACAATCCACAACCTCTGATGAAACCTGTCCAATATAGGGCCTCATTACTGGGAGAAGTTTGGAAAATTGATTTCACTGTCATATCCCCTAAACCAAATTTCAAATATTTGTTAGTTATTGTCTATATCTTCTCAGACTGGGTAGAATCCTATCCCACCTGCTCTGAATGTGCTATGAAAGTTTTCAAACTCCTTTTAAAGGAGATCATTTCTAGATTTGGCTTACTATGTTCCAATCTGATAATGGATTGGCTTTCCTATCACAAGTCACCCAAAGAGCTGCTAAAACCATGGGAATCCAATACAAACGTCATATCGCTTATCACCCCAGTCCTTGGAAAAAGTTGAGAGAATGAATCAGACATTAAAGTAAACTATTGCTCAACTTTGCCAAGAAATGCAGCACTCTTGGTCAAAAGTCTTACCAATAGCACTCCTTCAAGTCAGGACAGCTCCGAACCCCCTCCTTAAACCCTTTGAAATACTTCATGAGTGAACATTTTGCATCAACCCTTTACATCTGGATACAGAATCATCCACCCTACTTAAAACTATCCTTTCACTGCCACAATTTTAGCAAAATCTACAGGATTATGACAATAGCATTTTACCCATACAAGCTCCTGGCTCCTAAACCAAACTATGAGTCCCACAAAGTACCCATTCTACTTCCAGCATGACAGCCCCCTCATCAAACTTATGTGGGGTCAATCTCAACATACTTTATATGCTGAAAATTCAACTAAGAGTAATTACAACACATAGTTAAATCCTTTGCTAAGTACCATTACAGGTACCAAACTTGCTGCCAAAAGCTCATAATACAGTGACATTTAGTTTAGCCACCAATACTTACACTACCCAAAGTTTATTCACCACCTACCCATCAGTTTTTTTTTTTACCCCTTAAAGGGATTTATTTTCATTTGTAATCAAAATGCTTGTACCACTCTACCCCCACAATGGGTCAGAGTTTGCAACGTTGAGTATGCTGTATCTCTCCAACAAATAGCTTGTGGTAATTAGGTAATCTTTACCTCTAAACTTCAGATACCATTTCTACCTTCCACCCTTTGCATGAGGGAACAATTAAATTTTTTCCCCTTGCACTCAAGCTAAACTTTGGGACTGGCACAGTAAGTGTAGTCACGGGTAGCATAGTAACTGTTAGATTATAGGCCTTAGCCCTTGAGACCACCAAAAGTCTAGAAATAATGGCCTATTCCCTTTCTATTATTCAATCTCAAATAGAGTCCTTAGCTGCAGTTGTTCTCCAATACTACTGAACTCTAATTCTGCTCATTGCTAACCAAGGATGCTATGGTTATGTTGCACAGTAAAAAAAAGTTCAAAATAATGTTAAAGATCTTCTGGTCCATGCCACAACAATCAGGGATCTTACATCTGCCTCTTGGTGTTGAACTTGTCCTCACAGCTCCTGCCCCAATTAGGACCAGTCACATTCCTATTTTATCTTCTCCTGGCAACAGCATAGGTTACAGCATTACAGCAACTTGTCAGCCATCAGAGTATGACAAACTGACAGACAAGTGGTAGAGATGTGTGTCTAAGTTTAAGTATTAAATGACTAGATATCAAAGTGTTGAGTGAATAAATTTACCCATTTAACTCCAAATGTCATTTTTATATTCACATACACGGGAGAAAAGTAGCTAAACAGGATAAACACCGAACTGTGAAACCCAAGGTCTATGGTTCGAGTTCACCAGCCACTCCATGACAGAAATATGTGGCTTTCTGTTCCCACAAAAATTTAAAATGCCTCGGGAACTCTAGACACAGTAGCAATAAGCTAGAACTGATTCAATGGCACTTAACAACAATTATCTGCATATACACACACTGTGTGTATATATATATATTGTATATATGTATATGTTGTTGTTGTTAAGTGCCATCAAGTCAGTTCTAACTCATAGAAACTCTGTATAACATTTCCAAGGAGCGACTGGTAAATATGAACCACCTTTGCCATTTAAATGTACCTTGTAGTGTAATGCTTATCATATAGCACCACACCAGGCCTCTCTCTCACACATCATTCTGTCTTTCAGAATAAAGGTCTGGCAATCTACCTCCATAAAATCAGCCTCTGAAAACCCTGTAAAGCACAATTTTACTCAAACACACATGACTTGAAATTGACTCAGTGACAACTGGTTATACATGAAATTTCAGTAAGGTGACTTTACTAATATGGGTCAAACCACTCACTGTGGCTATGAGATACTAAATAGATCATGAACTTTTGGTATCTCAAGTATCTGATCCCTAAAATACAGATTTATTATGCGTATCTTTTAGCATTAATAAAGGGATTGTATGAAATAAACTATACCACTGAGTTTTAGTGCTGAGGAGATGCTCTCTTTAAGTAAAATTTAAGTGTCTCTTGAGAAAATAGTCCACACAAATTGTCTTTGCACAATCTGATTTTGTAAAATGGTGAAGGTTTGATTTTTATAGTTACTGATGCTGAGGAGGATTTGATCTCCTGATTATTAATTAATTAACAAGATCTGTGTATTTCTTCTCATTTCTGGAATAGATGAAGAAAGGTTATTTTGGTTACCCTGTTGATTAAACAGACATCAGATTATGATGGTTGACTGCTAAAATCTGTAGGGATTAGAAAGATTAGCTATTCCTTTGTCAACAAATGTGAACATTTTACTTTGTTTATTCTTAGCAAACAGTTACCTCTGTTGTGGAGAAAAAATGGGTTAAAGCTTAGTAGGAAAGTTTAAATGAGATTCTCCAATATCTGATAACCTTTATATAACTTTTCTAGGAGTGGTGGTCGTTGTGTGTCATAGAGAAGGTTCTGGCTCATAGCAATGCTGTATGGGAGCAGGAAGCATGGAGGAAAGTAATACAGTTTATATTGTGTCAAATAAAAATAAACTGTTCTTTAGTTAGGGTATGTGAGTTCCACTGGCTTTCTAAACAGAAAGATCTACCCAGGAATTTTTAAAAATGAAGTATGAATATTGGAAAAGGTAAACCTTTTCCAGGAGAAAGGACAAGAAGGAGAGTCAACAAGTGCTTACTTAAATGAATGTAGGCTTTTAGTTCAATTGATATAATTATCAGAAGATTGCATAAACAAGCTATTGAGGTAATTGAATCAAAACTCTTTGAATGTTAGGAAATGTGAGGAAGAAATAAGATGATAGAAAATTGCATTTCTGAAAATATTATGATCATGATGAGAGCTGTCATGAAAAGAATGACTTGCAAATTGATTTGCAAATATAGGCCTCTGTATGTGATTTGACAAAAAACAAAGAGCATCAAGAATCCAAAGAGCAAGATTTTACAATGTGTAATTAAAATATTAAAGAGCATGAATTGGAATAAAGTGTTATACAGAGAAGCAGATTAAGTAAAACTTCAAATGAATTTTACATAATTTTTTGGTAAGTTCACTGTAGCTGATTGACTTGAGAGAAAAAAGATGGCAGATGTACTTATTTTATTTTTATAAGATTTGAAATATTGGCTGGATGCTAAGACTGTTGGGTCAATTAGTTTTTGGCAATGACAGTATGAGTCTTGCTGTGACACTATAAGATAAGCACTGGACTACTAACCACAATGCCAGTGGATCAAACCCACCAGCTGCTCCTTAGAAACATTATACAGGGTTGCTACAGGTCAGGACTGACTCAACAGAACTAAACAACAATGTCAGAAGTTAATGGATTTATAGCAAAATTTTGAATGACAGGTGATACATCTTTGACTTCAATTCTACTAGTCAGAGAACAAGTAATAAAATGGCATAAACATAAGAGGAACATCACTATATTGGATGACAGATATAGATCCAAACAAATTTTAAAACTTAGTGTGATGAGATAAATCTAATAAGATAATATAAATTAGGAAAAAAAACAGAAATAGCAAACTTGCTTTTACTGTTGACATACAGCTTCATTAGTATAAAATGAGAAACATGGGATCCATGGAAAATACAATGAAAAAATATTAGAAATATGTGCAAAAATATATTTATTTGTATAAAATGTAAATATGCTACTATGCCATATGTCCACCCAAAAACCAATGTAATTTTTAATTCATGCTGGTAGGCATATTTGTAGAAGCAGAGACTTGGATAGGCAGCAGAGAAATTAAAATTTCATAAAAATATTTAGGCTATTCTACAAATAATATGTTCAGTGCTCACTCAGAGATAATGTAGCTTTAACTCATTTTAGGAAAAGAGAGTAGAATATTTCTTCTGTGAACTAGTTGCTCACATACCTGAAACAATTAATATCTTAAAATTGTAATCAAATAGAATATGTTCAAAAGAAGAGTAAAAATAATATTGACAGTGCCCACAATTTGTACCAAAAATGTTACAATAGGAACTAGAGAAGTTTACTAGAAAGTTACTGAAGAAAATTCTATCTTTTTTCAAATATCTATACTTATCACTTGGGAAAAAAGGTAACTCAATCTTTTATGAAACAAGTATAAGTAGTCCTCAACATGCAACAGGGCTCCTTTCTGATAATTCTGTCAGAAGTTGGTTCTGACAGAAGTTAAAAGTTTTTTCCCCCTATTTTTGCCTTCTACACAGCAGTGTTTTGAATACTAATGAACAATAACATCTGCATTTAACATCTGCAAGATAACATCTGAGAATGATTGTTGTTTGGTGCCATTGAGTTCACTACAATTCTTAGTGACACTTTGTATAATAGAATGAAACATTACCTGGTCTTGCGTCATCCTCACAATTTTTGTCATGTTTAAGCCCATTGTTGCAGTCATTATGTCAATTCATCTTGGTTACAGTATTTCTCTTTTTCATTGACCTATTTTGCCAAGCATGATATTGTTGTCCAGAGACTGGTCCCTTCTGATAAAATGTCCAAATAATGTAAAACAAATTTCAACATCCTTGCTTCAGAGGAGCAGAAAATTCTGTCTGCACATCCTGCAAGACAGATTTGTTTGTTCTATACCATCAGTAGATCACACACAACAACATTATATATAATACATATATTACAAATATTAATACATACAACAAAAACAAACAAAACGGATGGTGTGTGTTTCTTCCTAACTCATATAAATTGTAAGTTCAGCACTATTTGTATACAAATAAAATGAGAAATTTTAACTTTTGTGTCAATTGAATGAGATAATCTCACATTCTATAGTATAGAATTTGTTATAAGTAAGCAAATACGGATTTTCAAAGGTTTTACTATGCATATGTGTAAACAATAGTAAACAACGTCACCATCATTTTAAATCATCAGGGTCCACCATGATATATTACAGTCCTTTGTTATCCTACTGAATAAAAATGTATTACTAAGGCTAAAAAATAACATTTAAAAATATATTATATAAGGAAATAATTAATGTCCAAAGATGGGCCATAAAACAGTCTAGGTTCAGGTGTCAGGAATGTGGTGGTTTCTAGAAGGTATTATACAAAGCTGTAGAAAGGAAAAAAAAAAAAAAAAATGACTCACAGAAACTAATTATGTTATGATCAGTGGTACCAATCAAAGATTTTTCAAATTTGTTATAAATGATCAGACTTCATGCTAGAGACAAAGAAAACAGGAGAAAGAATATTGGAAAAGATATTTACCCTTTGACAGTTTATCCCATTTTGAGTATCAAGCATATTTATGGTTTATATTAGGTTTCTGAAAGTTTACTGTTCACTAATACTCCCAATCTGTTAATTCTGTTAATTTTAAAGTAATTTCATGGGTCTTCTGCTCTTTATTCTGATTCTGAATTATGTCTTCCACTGGGCTACTTTTATTCCACGTATCATCCCAGCAAGACAGTGAAGAACATGGGGATGATAGAGTTTCTCAAGGTCTCTAACCTTATTCATATCACTATTATGGGCCATCTTCACAGTTTTCTACATTTACCTCCACTTCTTTGATGAAGGTAGACCATAGTGAACCTAGGAATTCACTTTTATCACTATTTAAACATTTATCAATTAATCCAAGGTGCATTGATTTTAAATCCTCACAAACAACTCCACTCTTTGTTTGACCTTCTTATACTGTCATTTGATTGAGTCCTAGTATGGCACTATAGGATCAGCACTGGACTTCTAACTGCATGGTTGGTAGTTCAAACCCACCAGCCACTTTTTGGAAACTCTATACAGGATCACTAAAAGTCAGAACCAACTCGAGGGTACGCAACAATACTAGCCATCTTAGATGCATAAAATTTATAGAGAGTACAGCATCTGTTAAACATTTTTTAATGACTAGTATTAGGTCACTTCTCTAAAGTTGGAGGAGAATACTGAAAGTACCATGGGCTGCCAAAAGAACCAACAGATCTGTGTTGGAAGAAGTGCAGCCAGAATGCTCCTTGAAGGCCAAGATGGCCAAATTTTGTCTTGCATATTTTGGACATATTGTCAGAAGGGACCAGTTGTTGGAGAACGATATCATGTTTGGTCAAGTGGATTAGATGGATTGGCAAAGTGGTAGCATCAGTGGGCTCAAGCGTGGCAACAATTGTGAAGTTGGCCCAGGACTGGGCATTGTTTCGTCTGTTGTGCACAGGGTCACTATGTGTCGGCACTGATTCGATGACATCTAACAACAACACTATTAGGCCACTTCTCTAGAAAAATGAAATCTATTTAAGTTCTGTAATATTACATTCCAATTTTATATTTTAATAGGGATACATAGACCAATATTATAGCAATATACAAGGGGTGAGTCAAAAAGTATTGCTACAAAATCATACAAGATTTTATTAAACAAAATTATGAAAATGTGAACCTATTGTTTCTCAACATATCCTTCATCTTGCTTGATATACATCTAAAAGGGTTGTTTTCATCTCTCTAACCCTTTTTCCAAAGAAGAATTCTTACTTAATTTATGTCACATCAGAGGAGCAGTTTTGGAATCCTTGAGAGTCTAAAATTATGTATCTTTTAAATGCTCTTTGAGTTTGGGGAACAGAAAGAAGTCTGAAAGGGCAAGATCAAGGCTGTAAGGTGAATGGGGTAAAGTTTCCAAATCAAATTATCATAGAACAACCCTGAGCAGGTGTATTGTGATAAAAACAAAACAAAAACAAAAAAAGACACAAATTCCTTGGTGCAACTTTTCTGGCCTTTTTCTTACCAGTGCAGTTTTTGATTCTCTTAAAAATTCTTTGTAGTAAGCACCCATCATAATCCTGTGTGCTTTAAGAAAATCAATCAATATTATCCTCTTGGAATACCAAACAAGAGTCACCATAACTTTCTGAATGGACCAATCTGCCTTGAATTTAGCTGGTCCAACAGATCCCCAGTGAAGCCACTGTTTTGATTGGACCAAATAGAGTCCTGGTATGATGTTGTAGGATAAGCACTGAGATGCTTGCTTCAAGGTTGGCAGTTCAAACCTACTAGCCGCTCCTCAGAAGCCCTATACAGGGTTACTATGAGCCCAAACTGACTCCACGGCACTTAACAACAACAACAATAAGACTAAGATCAATGTATTTCTGATAGAACTTGTCTTCAGCCATTCACTTATTGCAGAAACATATTGACAATATATTTCATTTGCAAAAAACCAAGTATGTATGAACTGGAACTCGAGTAGTAATACTTTTTGATTTAAGCTCATAAGTCTTTGTTGTATTAAGAAAAAAAAATATCCTTGGGTGGTAGCTTTCCCTTGGACTACTAAGCATAAGGTTAGAGGCTTGAACACATCCACCAAACAGTGCTGTGTAATAAAGGTCTAATGGTTTACTTTCATGAAGATTTCTACTGCCATCAAGTAGACTATGACTTACAGCAACCCTATATGGTAGATCCTGGTGTGGCACTGTGGGCTAATGTGTCAGATTGCAAAGTCAATTGAAATGCAAGGTCGGTGGTTCAAGTTCACCAGCTACTCCTTGGAAACACTATACAGGGTCCCTATGGGTCGGAATTGACTTGACGGCACTTAATAACAACAACAATATGGTAGATCGGAACTTCTCCTTAGGTTTTTCAAGGCTTAAATGTTTACCTCATTGTTCTCACATGAAGCGCCTGGTGGGTTTGAACTTTTGTTGACCTTTCAGTTAGTAGTGAAACATTCTGTACCACCAGGACTCATTATTCCATATTTTCTTGTTTTGTTGTTATGTGCAATCCCAGAAAATCCTATGGAGCTCATTGCTGTGCTTTAACACATTGTCTTTCCATGAGTCAGAATCTACTCAACTGCAATTATTTGTGTGTGTGTGTGCTTGTTTGTTTTTGATGTTAAGAAATGCTACTTATTGGCTCATAATATAGCAGCATAGTATGTGGCACTGTAGTATAAACACTGGACTGCTAGGTTGATTTGAATCATAAGGTTGGTTGTTCAAACTAACCAGTCACTCCTCAGAAATCTTATGTTGTTGTTGTTGTTAAGTGCTGTGGAGTAGGTTCCGACTCATAGCGACCCTGCACAGGGTTTCCGAGGCTGTAAATCTTTACGGGAGCAGAACGCCTCATCTTTCTCCCGCGGAACCGCTGGTAGTATCGAACTGCTGACCTTGCGGTTCACAGCCCGATTCGTAACCACTACGCTACCAGAGCTCCTTTATAGAGGGTCACTATGAGTCAGATCCAAATTGACGGCACTTAACAACAAAAAACTTAAGTCCAACATGGGAGAAATAGATATATTGAATGTAGTATATTCATGTAATAGGAATAAGATGCAAAAAAATTATTAAGATGTATGTTTTGTTATTGTTAGTTGCCAAGGAGTTGGCTCTGATACATAACAACCCTATGTATGACAGAATGAAAATTTTCCTTGCTCTGAATCATTCTCACAATAATTGTTGTATGTGAGTTCATTTTTACTGATACTGTGTCAGTCCACCTTGTTGAGGGTCATCTTCTAGTTCACTGAACCTCTACCAAACATGATACCTTGTCCAAGAGCTGATCTCTTCTGATAACAAGTCCGAAGTAAGTGAGACAAAGTCTCATCATCCTCACTTCTAAGGTACATTTTAGTTGTCCATGGTACATCCACTATTCTCTACCAACACTATAATTCAAATGCATCTCAATTCTTCTTTGATCTTTCTTATTCACTTTTGAGCTCTCTCATCAGTCTTGACATTGTCTCCTAGCAGACAGTGAAGAGTGAAGTCTTTCAACTTTGAAGTCAGAAAAAAGAAATATCCATAGCAAAGTGGAAGGAAGGTGAAGAATATGAGCTCAGGCAGAGGATGAAAGGATCCCTGGAGCAAAATATTTCTCCAGATTATGAATCTGTCTGAACAAATAATTTACATGTATACCTGTATCCGGTGGATAATAAAACTTTATTTTGTATGAAATCACTTACTTTACACTCCTACATATTTGATAGAGTTAAATAATGCAGTTACTAAAGTGGGTACTAGGAGGGAGGGATCAGGAAAAAAATTAAAGGCAATAACAAATATTAAGGTATGTTTTGGACAGAAGCTAAGTACGCTGTCCTCATACATTGACTTGCCAGAAAAGTAGTTGTGAGGCCAGGACAAATCAAAGACACAAGTACTCCAAGAATGGAAGCTGCGTTTCCTAGAAGTCAGTTCTGTCTCTTACAAATTTTATAATTTGGAGTAAGACACTTAAAATTTCTGAGCCTCAAGTTGGTGGTTATGT
>NW_006408726.1:656104-657536 GCF_000296735.1 Chrysochloris asiatica
CAACTTTCGCATGCATATGAGGTGATTGAAAAAATCATGACAAGGGTTAGGCAAACCTTAGTCCTCAACCTGGTATCTTTGCTCTTTAACACTTTAGAGATCTTTTATAGCAATTTGCCTAGTGCAATATGTAGTTTGATTTCTTGATTGATGTTTTCATGAGTATTGATTGTGGATCCAAGCAAAATGAAGTCTTGGGCAATTTCAATATTTTCTCCATTTATCATGATGTCGTTGATGCAGTTGTGAGGATTTTCGCTTTCTTCGCATGTAGGTGAAATCCATACAGATAGAATACTTATTGAATAAGAATGGTGAGAGGATACAATTCTGGCACACACCTTTCCTGATTTTAAACCATTATCCCTTTGTTCTGTTGAACACAATAAAGTATTCTGTAATACCCATTCTTCCCAATGTTATCCATACTTCGTGCTGATCCACAGAATCTAAAGCCTTTGCAAAGTCAATAAAGTATGAGTAAACATCCTTCTGGCATTCTCTGCTTTTAGCCAAGATCTGTATGAAGTCAGCGATGATATCTGTAGGTCCAAGTCTTCTTTTGTATCTGGCTTGAATTTCTGGAAGTTCCTTGTTCATGTACTGTTGTAACCGTTTTGGATTATCTTCAGAAAAATTTTACTTCCTTGTGTTATGTTAATGACTTTCTACTGATTTCTGCATCACTTTGGATCACTTCTCTTTAGAATGGATGAAATATGGATCTTTTTCATTTGGGTGGTCTTCCAAATTTCTTGGCATAGACAAGTGGGAGCCTCCAGTGCTGCATCAGTTTTTGGAAATATTTTAATTCATAGTCTGTCAATTCCTGGAGTCTTGTTTTTAGCCAATGCTGTCAGTGCTTATTGAACTTCTTCCTTTATTATCATTATTTCTTGATTATACACTACCTTTTGAATGGTTGCAGAGTGAACATTTATTTCTGTTACAGTGACTCTGTGGATACTTTACATCTTCGTTTGATGCTTTCTGCATCATTCAATATGTTGCCCCCCAAAATCCTTCAGTATTTCATATAGAGCCTTGAGCTTTTCCTTCAGTTCTTTCAGCTTGAGAAATGCTGAGTGTATTTGTTCCTTTGGGTTTTAAAATTCCAGGTCTTTGCAGATTTCATTTTCATATTTGACTTTGTCTTCTTGAGCTGCCTTTTGAAATTGTCTGTTCAGCTATATTACTTCCTCATTTCTTCCATTTGCTTTAACTTCTCTATGCTCAATAGCAAGTTTCAGAGTCTCTTCTGATATCCATTTTGATCTTTTCTTTCATTCCCTAATTTTTATGACCTTTCATTCCCTAAAATTTAATGGTTTCTTCCTGTATGATTTCCTTGATGTTATATCACAACTCTTCTGGTCTTCAGTCTTTAGTGTCTAATGCATCAAATCTATCCTTGAGATGGTCTCTAAATTCA
>NW_006408726.1:671905-673555 GCF_000296735.1 Chrysochloris asiatica
CAGACAAGGATGCCCTTTGTCACCACTCTTATTCAATATTGTTCTGGAAGTCGTAGGCAGAGATATACGGCAAGAGAGGGAAATTAAAGGCATCCAAATTGGCAAAGAGGAAATAAAACTCTATTTGCTGACGATATGATCTTATATGTAGAAAACACCAAAGACTCAGTAAAAAAACAAAAAAAACAAAAAAACTACTAGACATCATTGGAAGATTCAGCGAAGTGGCAGGTATAAGATCAACATACAAAAATCAGTTGGATTCCTCTATAGTAACAATGACAGTGTTGAAAAGGACATTAGGAAAGCAATATTATTTACAATAGCCACCCAAAGGATGAAATATTAGGAATAAATGTAACCAGAGAAACAACGAACCTATACAAAGAAAATTACAAAACACTACTTCAAAAAAAAAAAACAAAAGAGACTTAGAAATGTGGAAGAACATTCCATGTTCCTGGATAGGAAGACTCAACATCGTGAAAATGTCAATAGCGCCCAAAACAGTTTATACATATAATGCAATCCCAATCCAGATTCTAATGACATTCTTCAAAGAGATGGAAAAGAAAATTACAAACTTTATATGCAAAGGAAGGAGACCCAGAATAAGCAAAGCACTGCTCAAGAAGAAGAATAAGGTTGGAAGCCTCTCACACCCTGATTTCAAATTTTGCTACATGGCTGAAGTGGTCAAAACAGCCTGGTACTGGTACAATGAAAGATACATTGATCAATGGAACAGAATTGAGAATCCAGAAATTAACCCATCCACATACAACCAACTGATTTTCAACAAAGTGCATGGGGTATATGGCATGGGGAGGAGATAGTCTCTTTAACAGATGGTGCTGGCAGAATTGGAAAATGATATGCAAAAGATTGAAACAAGACCTTTACCTCATGCCCTATACAAAAACCAACTCAGCATGGATTAAAGACCTAAATATGAATTCCAAAATTATGAAGATCATCAATGAAAAAAATAGGAACAAATGTGAGGGCTTTAATTCAGGGAATAAACAGACTACCAAACATTTTGAAAATTACACAAATAAACATAGACAAAATAGATGATTGGGACATACTAAAATTTAACAACTTATGTGCATCAAAAGACTTTACCAAAAGAGTAAAAGGGATGGGAAAAAATCATTTGCAATGGCACATCAGACAAGGGACTCATTTCTAAAGTATATAGGAAACTACAACACCTTTACAAGAAAAAGACAAATAACCCTATTAAAAAATGGGCTCAGGACATGAACAGACACTTCACCAAGGAACAAACATATGAAGAAATGTTCACGGTCACTAGCTATTAGAGAGGTGCAAATCAAAACAACAATTAGATATCATCTCACAACAGCAATAACAGCAAAGATAAAAAAAAGTAGAGGACAATAAATGCTGGCGAGGATGCGGAGACACTGGGACCCTCCTACATTGTTGGTTGGATTGCAAAATGGTCCAGCCTCTCTGGAAAGCAATATGGTGCTTCCTCAGAAGGTTGGAAATAGAAACACCTTATGATCTAGCAATTCTTCTACTTGGTATTTACCCATAAGAAATATGAGCCATAACACAAGTTGATATATGTACACCAATGTTTATAGCAGCACTATTTACAATAGCAAAAAGATGGAG
>NW_006408726.1:674935-685933 GCF_000296735.1 Chrysochloris asiatica
AGTCTGTAGCATCATATTGTACTTTTCTCTTAAATAGTATTTTTCTATGAAATTGTGGCTCAAAGCCTACATCTTTGAAGTTTCATTAAGATGTTAGCTCCCCTGATGAACATCTTTAAGTTTATATAAGGAAACCTTTTTTTCTCTAATCATATACTCTTCACTTCTTAAAATATGATCTTTGCCCAGCAGCATAAGCATCACCTGGGGAATTATTAGAATTCAAATACTCACATGCTATCTCAGATATGCCACACATAATCCAACCCTAGTCACCTACATTGGGACATTGAAGAAGCATGCCCACTTGAAGCAGTTGGTCAATCTTATGCCCTTCATCATTTTTCTCATGTGGATATTTGTTCACTTTTACCACTTACTCTTCAAACTTCTGGGTGCTTCAGATTCACCTTATAGCTTGTTTTTAAAAAGCAAATACTAGACCCTCAGAATTTCTGATCCAGTGGGTCTGTGTTGAGCTTGATAAATTGTGTTTCTTAAAAGTTCCCAGGTGATGATCATGCTTCTGTTACTGGGGCACATTTTGATAACTCTTGTTCTTAAAAATCTTCACATAGTACCTTTTCCACTACTGATAGAAGCCTTAGGCAGATACTCTAGTCTGACCCAACCATGGGTAAAGAACTTCTTTCAGATTCCCTTTAGCATATTGAGAATACATTGGAATAATTTAAAAGGTCAACGCAAGAAAAAAGAGAATGGCATTTAGGTAAATCATCTAATTTTCCCTCCTCAACAACTATTTCCACAGTGCAACCCTCAGCTCCAATTCTGTTCTGTTTAACTACCCATCTCTTCCCCTGAAGCTGGGAGCAATTTCAAGGATGCCCACTGTTTCTACACTATTTTCCACTATTTCTAGCCCAATTGCCTCTTTTATGTATTCTTCTACAACCCATCATAGCCTTCATAGTATAAATCAAGTGCTATTTTTTTATTGAGCTATAACTAACATACAATAAATTAAACAGATCTTAAATATTTTATATTCAGCAAGTTTTAACAACTGTACTAGTACAAAATACTGTAAATGCTACTCAATAGTGACTATAACATTTCCATCCTTCTGTAAAGTTCTATCATGTACCTTTTCAGGCTTCTATCATAATAACAATGATCTAATATTTATTTCCATAGTTTTGTTTTGCTTGTAGTTGATTTCTTATAAAAAAAATCTATCATTTGTATTTGACTACTTTAACTTGATATACATATATTTTTGTATTTTCTAATATATTTAGTAGAATATTTTAAATTGCTGTGAAATATTCAATTTTATTAATATAATTCTATTTTATAATTTCATTTACAAATTGATGGACATTTGGATTGTTTCAACTTAGGGGCTGTTATTATTTAATTTGTTATATTTAGTCATAAACCAGTGTTTTTAAGAACATATTCTGGTACTTTTTTTGGATAAATTCCTGGGAGTAAAATTGGTATATGATGAAGTAAATTTATTTTTAACTTGATAATAAACTTCCACATAGTTTTTCAAAATGGTTCAACCATTCTATGCTCCCTCAAAAAATAAAACAAGATTTCAGTTGTTATAATTAAAAAGAGTGGTTGTTTATGAGTGTTTTAAGTAGAATGTCATTATGGTTGTAATTCACATTTTTTTTTAATTCACATTTTTTTGATTACTAATAATGTTGAACTATCTTTTAATGTTCTTGTAGTCAATTCACATAACTTCATTTTGTGGATTATTTAAATGTTTTGCCTATTAATATCTTTCTTATCTACTGCTATTATTGGATTTGTGGTGGTGGTTGTATGCCGTAAAGTTGGTTCTGACTCATAATGATCCTGTATAGGGTTTTCAAGGCTGTAAGTCTTTTTCGCTGCAGATTAATAAGCAGAGATGTCAGCTTGAGGACTAAGGTGCGCCTGACCCAAGCCATGGTATTTTCAGTAACCTCATATGGATGTGAAACCTGGACAGTGAATAAGGAAGATAGTAGAAGAAATGATGCCTTTGAGTTGCGGTGTTGGAGGAGAATATTAAAAGTGCCATGGACTGCCAAAAGAACCAATAGATCTATTTTGGAAGAAGTGCAGCCAGAGTGCTCCTAGGAGGCCAGGATGGCTAAGCTTCGTCTCTCATACTTTGGATATATATTCCGGAGGGAAGAGTCGCTGGAGAAGTATGTCATGCTAGGTAAGATGGAAGGTCAGAGAAAAAGAGGAAGACCCCCAATGAGATAGATCAGCCAGGTGGCATCATTGATGGAATCAAGTGTGGCAGCGGTAGTGAGGTTGGCCCAGGATCGGACATTGTTTCATTCTGCTGTGCATGGGGTAGCTATGAGTTGGCACCTGACAACAACAACAACAACAACAACAAATCTTTATGAGAGCATAAAGTCTCATCTTTTTCCTGCAGAGTGGCTAGTAGATTTGAACTGCTAAACTTGCAGTTAGCAGTCCAAATCCTAATCTACTAAGCTACCAGGGTTCCTTATTTATTGAATTTTTGTTGTTTAGTGCCATCAAGTTGATTCCGACTCATAGTGACCTGTAGAGGGATTTTGAAGAGCAATTGGTGGGTTTGAACCACTGTTTGTGGTTTGCAGCCCAGTGCTGATCCTACATCACTACATCAGGAGTCCATATTGGTTGAATTGTTGTTGTTGTTAAGTGCCATCGAGTCAGTTCTGACCCATAATGATTCTGTATTGGGTTTCCTAGGAGTGGCTGGTGAGTTTGAACCACTAATCTTGTGGTTCAAAGTGCCTTTGCAGTCTAGAGCATTAACCCACAGCACCACATCAAGATTACTTTGGTTGAATTTGTTGTTGTTTGTTGTTGTTAAGTGCCGTCGAGTCGTTTCCGACCCATAGCGACCCTGTACAGGGTTTCCGAGGGTGTAAATCTTTACGGGAGTAGAACGCCTCATCTTTCTCCCGCGGAACGGCTGGTAGTTTCGACCCGCTGGCCTTTTAAGGTTCGCAGCCCGATTCGTAACCACTACGCTACCAGAATTAGGACTCCCAAAATCTGTGTCAACTTGACTAGGACATGATTCCCTGTGTTATGGGATTATCCTCAATTTTGTGTAATTGATGAGATAGTGATAATGAAATTGGAGAATTTTACCATTTTCTTCACTCTAAAATTGATCAAACATGCAATCAAAATGCATTGATAATTACTGGGGATTGGAATGCTGATGTTGGAAATAAAAAGAGCAAAGTGAGCAGAGAGATGGACCTCCTGCCATTAAGAAAGAGGAGCCAAAAACAGAGTTTGTCTTTTGGTTTTGGCCTCCCTGTACTGAGAAACTCATAGAATAAAAGAAAGATTGATAATGATTTTCACTTAACATCAGCAGAGACAAGACATCCTCCTCTAGAGGTGTGAACCTGCATTCACACTTTTAGCTTCCTAGACTGTGAGAGAATATATTTTGTTTTGATAAAACTGTGTTGTTGTTGTTATGTGCCATGAAGCCAGTTCCAACCCATAGCAACCCTGTATAGCGTTTCTGAGAAGTAGTTGGTGAGCTTGAATCACCAACTTTGCAGTTCAAAGGAATTTGCAGTCTGGCACATTAACCCACAGTGCCACACCAAAACTATACTTGTGATATTTCTGTTATAGCAACACTAGATAATTAAGACATAAATTCATTTTGATTTTTATCTGACAGTCTGTCTTTCAATTGGAATAGTTTATTTATATTTAATGTACTAGTAAAATGTGAGGAAAATCATGTGAAACTATTCACTGCAGATTAATAAGTAAGTACATGTAAACTAATGCTTACCTTGCTTACAGGGTACTCTGATTATAAATTTGAAAGGAGGCTTTGATTCTCTAGGAAAGTGCTGTCAGATTAGAAAAGAGACAGGTGTCAGCCACACCTAGAAGTAGATCTTAGATACAAAAATATATGAAATTGTTCACTACAGATTGATGTTTTTCTTAACTGCCATTGAGCTGGTTCTGACTCATAGCAACCCAGCCATAGGGATTTCAAGGAGTGGCTGGTGAGTTTGTACTATAACCTTGTGGCTCAAACTGACCTTATGGTCTAGTGCTTATCTTACAATACTATACCAGGACTCCTCTGTAGAGATTAGTAAATTTATTGTGTGTGGTGCTGTGGGTTAATGTGCTAGACTGCAAATTTTGCTTGAACCACAAGGATGGTGGTTCAAGCTCACCAGCCACTCCCCAAAAACCCTACACAGGATTGCTATAATTCAGAACCAAAACAACAGTTTTCAAGGTGGCAAATCTTTGTGGAAACTGGCTGCCAGATCTTTCTCCCAGGGAGTGGCTGGTGTATTCTCACAGCTGGCAGCTCTGTGCTTAACTATTATTCAACCAAGGCTCCAGTGGGTATCTATCAGAGATACATTATTTCATTGTTGTTCATTTGATATTAACTATTGCACTTTTATTTGTGAAATATGGTTTTAAAGGATATAGGATTGTGTTGTTGTTATTGTTGTTAAGTGCTGTATAGTCGATTCCAACCCCAGAGTGACCCTGTATAGGATTTCCAAGGAGAAGTAGTTAGTTTAAAATACATTGTTTCCTAAAGATTGCTTTCCTCGTTGACCTCCATACAATTCTTAGCAAGATGAAGTCCCGATGTGGTGCTGTAGAATAAACACTGAACTGTTAACAACTAGTTCTACAGTTAAAACCCAACAGCCACTCCTTGGAAACCCTATTCAGGATGGCTATAAGCTGGAAGAACAAACCAATTTGTGTGGGTAGAAGTACGGCCAATAGATCTCTCATACTTTGAACACGTTATCAAATTATTAAGGAAAGTTGAGACTACCTTGATAATTAAGTCCCTTGTCTAGGATTGGGTAAATGAAAACACTCCTGGAAAATGACTTGAGTAATTCTACTCAGTCACAAAAGAGAATTCAAACATGATACTAGGATGTTTTTTATTTGTTTTTCATTCTCTCTTTTAAAACAAAATTGTAAAATAGTACACTATATATATGATCTCTCTCTTTTTTCATTATGTAATTATAATACACATTTTTTAACCTGAAATATTTAGTCTCTACTACTACAAATGATAATACAAACCATTTGTATTTGTAATTGTCCTCATTGCCATTTGGATCTGAACAGATTCTAAAATTGCTTTCTTCACTGACAGTGATGCCCAGGTGTGGTGACTATAGAATATCCTAAAGAGGAAGTAAATCACAGTGTTTTTTTTTGTTTTTTGTTTTTGAGATACAAATATACTTAGATTTAATTCTCACTCTGCTCTTCTTTTGTGAGAAAATACCTCTGAATTCCAGGTATCAGATTATCCTTAAACCAACTTCCTTATACAAATTTGCAGCAAGAATCACTTGCTGCCCTTGAATCAGATACATTATTTGAACTTGAACCAATTACACCCTTCAAGTTTGATAGTGTGAGTCCACAGAGGCAAAAACAAGCCCATTTTTTGCACATTGATCATATGATATGGCTGATTACTTTTTTTTTTTTAAGCATAATGTCAGAGACTTTTCCTCTTTATGTAATATGAGAGCCCTTTTCTTAACATATTATAAGAGCCCCTTCTTTTTTAGCATTGTTAATAAGCCTCCTGACTCTGAGCCAGCTACATCTTAGAAGTCACTTTCTTCTTCACTGAATTCCTAGTTTGAGACACACTAGGAATGTCTATCTTGAATCTAACCTTAGATTCATTGTGAAAGCAATTGTTAGGGAAAAGATCATAGCTTTGGAATCAAAGTTTTAAAAATGGGAATCAGACTAGCGAAAGGATAAGTTCAATGAATTATCTGTTTTTTCACTTGTCAGATATGAGCTAGAAACTAATCTCTCAGAGAAACCAAGCAACATAAAACTACAATTTATGGAGTTATCTTTGACTCCTAGCAACCCTGTCTATGATTTCAAAGGGTTTTTAAATCTTGTGCAGGATCAGAAAGCCTCATGTTCCTCTCTCAAAGTGGCCAGTGGACTCGAACACCTGACCTTGTGGTTCACAGACCAGTGCTTATCCTATGGAGTCACTGCCTGCCATACTAAAGCATATTGCTATATACTAAGATTTGCTAAATCAGTGAAAATAATTTTTCATTTAAAAAAAAAATGTATAGATTTTATAATCTTTTTATGTGGAAAGTAAGACTTATTCTCCACATAAACAAGAATGTTTCTCATAGTTTGCTGTGAAAATGAACAAATAAGCATATGGTAAGATTTTGCATAATGTAAATTTGATAGCATGCCATATCCCATGTCAAGGGGAAGAAAAGATAATATTTTTAGTGTATTAAAGAGAAGGAAATCTGATTCTAAACAATGGAAGCTATGTATCAAAACAAGAAACTAGAAAATGGCTAATGGGAATAAGATAAGTTTTGTAAGACATATTTCATTAAATGCATTAATGATGTCTTTTCTCCTTGAGTGGAAGTTGAGTGAATATTCTCAAATACATTTATTTCTATTTCTGATTGTTAATTTCACAACCAGCATTCCTTTATTAATTCTTTACAGCATAGTACAAAGAAGGGAAAAACAATTAGAATGGTTACAGGGCTAGACATGGATAACACGTATGGATATTATACTGTTAAGACCCATGACAGCATAGGGCAGCTGCCCAGCCCATGTTGTTGTTGTTGCTAAGTGCCATCGAGTCAATTCCAACTCATAGCCAGCCTGTGTAGGCGTTCTGAGGCTTTAAATCTTTGAGGGAGCAGAAAGCCCATTTTTTCCCCGTGAGATAGCTAACAGGCTTGAACCACGGATCTTGTAGTTTGCAGTCTAGTGCTTATGGTATGGAGCCACCGCACTCCCACACATTGCATAAAGATATCTAAATGCATATTTAACTAAAGCTCTAGCAGACAAACCAGAACATTACTTTTAAAGGTTGGAGAAAAACAGATTTAGAGATCAAATCTTTGACTTGCTAGTTGAGAAATCTTGGGTAATTTATGTAACTTTAAAACAGGGATTGTAGTATCTTCTTGAGAGATGGTAATAATTTGTTATTGTTAGATGTCACAAAGTCAGTAACAACTCAGAGAGAGCCTATACATAACAGAACAAAGTTCTGTCCATTTCTGAACCATCCTTACAAATAGTATGTTTGAGCCTATTGTTGAAGCCACTTAGTCAATTGAGGATCCTCTAGCTTGTTGACACTCTAGCAAGCATGATATCCTTCTCCATTTGTTGATTCCCTCCTGGTAAAACCACATTTCAATTTCAGACTGAAAAAGTTGGTTGTTGTTGTTGTTCTTCTTACGTGCTGTTGAGTCAGTTACAACTCATAGTGACCCTGTATAGAGTTTCCAAGGAGCAGCTGGTGAGCTTAAACTGCCGACCTTGCAATTCAAACCAACCTTGTAGTCTAGTGCATTAACCCACAGCAACACACCAGAACTCTTGACGAAGTTGGTAAAATTCTTCAATTTCATCATCACTAGTATGGTGCCTTTAATTTACTTTGTATGGCTTTTCTATCCAAAGTCTGCTTAATTCCCACCAAGTGATTGGGAGGGACCATACAAATAAGCTATACAGGATTCTAAGGCAGGGATTGGTTAGTTTTGCCCTCCAACCAGTTTTAAAAGGAGCTGGCTCAGAAGAAAAGATGAAAGATCCCAGAACCATCAAATAGGAAGAATATATGTTGGGGGTGGGGGAGGCTACAAGAAGTGACTGGCTTACAGGCTTTCAAAAGGGAGCCTAGATCCAGAGGGTGCAGAGGAAGGTAGAATCTCCACTGAGTAGTATCCAATCTGTCTGGGCGGGGCTGATAAAAGGAGATGCAGATAGGTCCCTTGTGATGCAATAGTGAATAATTGTTATCAGGACTGACTGTGAAGGTTGGAAATGTAAAGGTAGATGTTTTGTAGCAAAAGAAGGGGAGTGATTGACTTTGCAGTCTAGGAGTGGAGCTCCCTGGGACCATCAATGGAGAATAGCAGAGAGCAGGACCCTACCCAGAGAAGCAGCGATGCCAAAGATGTAGGCAGAAGCGAAGACATGGAGAGATGGAGCAGCTGGGAACTTTAGACCCAGAGAGGGAGAGGGGCTGTGTGCTGATGACCGAGGGGCAGACTTGCAGGGTATAACCTTTAGTTGGTTGATGATGCATGGAGGGGATTATAACTGTGGCAATGAAATGATATACGATAGGATGAATGTAAAGTTAATGTTCTCCCATGTAAACTATCACATCATTCAGAATAAAACATTAAAAAAAAAAAAAAGAAGGAAGACCATGAGTGAAGCATGAGAACCATTGACTGTAGAGATGATGCAGAAGGCAGTGATGGGGGTGACAGCAAGAGGCAAGAGCAGAGATGACAGGAGAGGCAATGGCATAGAAAGCCAGAACAGCTTTGTATCTAAGTTTATGGACTGAGTAAGCTGAGTGCCTATGGAGAGGAGACTGGCTTAACAAAATGTGCCCTTTGGGTACTCACAGACTGTCTAACAGAACTTTGTAACACTTGTTAGAGCAGGGCAGGGGCCAAGGGATCACATGGCTAAGAGGCAGAAGATGAGAGTGAGACATGCCTGCAAGATGACAGGTAAGATATGTTCCTGACTGGAGAATGACTGCGTCCTGAGCTGAAGCTATTTCAAAAACACTTACAGGGCACTGCCAGCAATTCAAGCTGGCTTTAGAAGTAGACATGAAGGAAAGTATATGACAGCTGATACCATACAGATCTTGGCTGAAAACAGAGAATATAAAAAAGATGTTTGCTTGTGTTTTCTCATCTATGCCAAGGCATTTGACTGTGTGGAATATTACAACATATATATAACAACATTTTGAAGAATGGAAATTCCAGAATACATAATTATGCTCATGGGGAACTTATGCATAGAAAAGAAACAGTTTTTTGAGCAGAATAAGGAAAGGTGTGTGCTAAGATTATATTCTTTAACATTCAATATGTATGCTGAATGTATAATCTGAGAAGCTCAACTATTAGAAAAAGAACACAGAACCAGTCTTGCTAGAAGGCTCACCAACAACCTGTGATATACAAATGATACAACTTTATTTGCTGAAAGAGAAGAGGACTTGAAGCATTTGCTGATGCATATCAAAGATGCAGCCTTCAGTATGGATTGTAACTCAATATAAAGAAAACAGAAATCCTCAGAACTGGACCAATCAACAAAATCATGATAAACTGAGAAAAGACTGAAGTTTTATAAGATTTCATTTTACTTGGATGCACAATCAATGTTGTTGGGAGCATCAGTCAAAAAACAAATGTCTTATTGTATTGGGCAAATTTGCTTCAAAATACCTCATTAAGACGCTAAAGAACAAAGATGTATATTTTGAGGACTGAGGTACCTCTTACTCAAGCTGGGATCTGTTAATTCACCTCAAATTCAGTGAAAGCTAGACATTGAATAAGAAAGAAGGGAGAATTGGTACAGTTGAATTGAGATGCTGGTGAAAAATGTTAAAAGTACCATGGACTGCCCGAAGAACAAATAAATCTTTCTTGGAAGAATTACAACCAGAAATTTCCTTAGAAGTAAGGATGGAAAGATTTCATCTCCTGTACTCTGAGCATGTTATCAACAGGAATCAGTCTCTGGAAAAGGATAGCTCATTAAAAGAGAGGAATACCATCCAAAACATGGATTGGCAACTACAGACTCAAACATAACAATTATTATGAAGATCATGCAGGATCAAAGGGCTGAGCAATGTTTCTGTTGTGCATAGGATTTCCATAAGTCTGAACTGACTCAATGGCACCTAAAAACAACATTAAAAATACATATATATCATATATAATTCACTATCCACTATGTTGGATATTTTTGTGCATTTCTGATGGATACATGAGTGCAATGTGGCCTATACAATATTGCAGGGTCTTAAGACACATGTATGTTCTTGTTTGAGCAAGTACTCCTGGGAAATAAGAAGTGAAGATTGAAAATGTCTGGAAAAGGCCATGAGGAATGCTTCTTTTCTTCCTGCAAGAAAAAAAGTTATGACTAGGAACTCTGAAGGTTCTGACAATTCAACCTGCACTGGAAATGTAATGTCCTATACATGAGATATTTTGATATCATTGTTAAATGAGATCAGTGGGGGACTGTGTGACTTGGGGATTAAGAAGGAAATATATATTTCTGCCAAAATATGTCTTTACATGAGAATTAATCTCAGATAGGAGTTGAGGAGTGGGAAAACCATTAGATTAGATGTAACATGAAAAATAACCCTCTCTTAATGATTTAAAAGTAATTGTACTCCTAGAAAGTAGATATTCTCAAAAGGACTTTTATTAGAAAGTATTTGTTGATCCTTCCAAAATGGAAATCATTTGCCCCAAACGATTCCAAATTCTGAATATTGAAGAAAGCAGTCATGAAAAGAAACTGAATATATTCATATGCAAAAAAGTATGGTACATACACATAATGGAATACTTTGCAAAGTTAAAGAATACAAAGAATCCTCTAAAGACCTTGTATGAATTTGGAAGATATTATGCTGAGTGAAAAAAGTCAATCACAAAAGGACAAACACTGTATAAGACTCTACTTTTTAAAAGTCAAGGGAAACTTCATAAACAGAAAGAAGCATCCCTTGGTATATACCAGGGATGAGATGAGAAAGGAAATATCACTAATTAGATATAAAACCAAAATCCAATGTCAAGGGGTCGATTTCTACTCATATTGACACTACATAGAATTTCTGGTTCTATAAATCTTTACAGATGCAATCAACCTCAACATTATCCCAATGAATGGTTGGCATATACTTCAAACTGCCAAACATGTGGTTAATAACTCAAGGCTAACCCATACTGCCATAGATATATGTGAATTTAGGTGAAAGGAAAGGTAATACACAGTAAAAGAGTCAGCACTAAGGAAATCATTACGGAAAAGGAAGATATGGAGAGGTGTACAAGAGTTACAGACAACAAAGATAAATACTTTTACAAACATAATCCTGCA
>NW_006408726.1:686606-687629 GCF_000296735.1 Chrysochloris asiatica
TGGACAATATGGTCAATTGGCATTACATTTTTTGTTGTTGTTAGGTACCATCCAGTCAGTTCCAACTTTACAGCAATCTTGTGCACAACAAAATGAAACACTGCCCGGTCCTGTGCCATCCTAATAATCACTAAGCTTTACCCCATTACTGCCAGTGTGCTAGTCCATCTCATTGGGGTCTTCCTCTTTTTTGCTGACCCTGAACTTTACCAAGCATGATGCCCTTCAACAAAGATGTTCCCTCCTGATAATGGGTCCAAAGTGTGAGAGATAACTCAGGCTTCTAAGGAACACTCTGACTGCACTTCTTCCAACACAAATTTGTTTGTTCTTCTAGCAGTCCATGGTACTTTTAGTGTTCTACTCCAACACCATGAATACTCAAATGCATAAATTCTTCTACTTCTACGGTCTTGTTTATTCATTGTCCAACTGTCACATGCATATGAAGCTATTGAAAATATGTTGGCTTGGGTCAGGTGCATATTAGTCCTCAAAGTGACGTCTTTGCTCTTCAATACTTAAAAGAGGTCTTGTACAGCAGATTTGCCTAATGCAATACGTCATTTAATTTCTTAATTAATGCTTCCAATAGTGTTGATAGTGGATCCAAGCAAAATGAAGTCTTTGTTAACTGAAATCTTTTCTCCATTTATCATGAGATAGTTTTATTCCATTCACATCATTTTGTTCAACTTTACTTTGAGGAGGCAACTCTTCCCCAATCATATTTTAAGTGGCTTTCAACCTGACTGGCTCATTTTCCATCACTATATCTGACAATTATCCAGTGTTATTCATCATATTTCAATATTTAAGATTCTGATGCTATCTGACAGTGTTCCACTGCTATTCCTAAGATTTTCAATGGCTAAATATTCATAAGTAGACTGCCTCTTCTTCGTCCTGACCATAGTTTCAGTGGACATCAAGGTCAATTGGCATAACTTAGTCCACAAAGAATCCTATACATTTAACTTTGGTTAGCAGCAACTAGCGTCTTAAAAACTTGTGCTACTATTG
>NW_006408726.1:687879-692311 GCF_000296735.1 Chrysochloris asiatica
CATACCAGTGCTTATTGTACAAAGCCACAGTGCTCCCCAAAGGACTAATCAATCACAAGAAAATAAGCCTGCATGACCCTGCGCAAAGAAAACATGGATATTCTGTAGTCTGCTCTGAAAGGGATCACAATAGAGGGTCCTTGATTTGAGATTGAGGTGTAGAACAAAACTAAAAATTACTTACTAATGGAGACTGATAGAGTTCCTGAGATAAAGGCCTGTAGTCAGTGTTCAGGCCTGGAACTGAACTCATTCCCATGGTTTAACTTTCAATCAAACAATAGACAGGACTAGAAGGTAAACAGGAGTCCTGGTGTCAGGCTGTATGCTAAGCACTGGACCACAAGAATGGCTTGAACTACAAGGTAGGTGATTAATACTCAATAACCACACCTTGGAAACCCTATATAGGATTGCTATGAGTCTGAACCAACATCATGGCACTTTAAAAAAACAAAAGAAGGTAAACAAAAACACCAAGAAGGTACAACTTTTTAGAAAAATCAACAACAGGAGATCAAAAGGACAACATTTGCCCAGGAACAAACTTCAGAAGTCAGGAAGAGATAAGAAAGGAAAAATGGAAACAGTAAACACAGGCAGAAAGTGCGAAGAATGATGTTTTTATTCTGGGAACTGTCATGAAACAAAATGTGTGTTAACTGTTGAGTGGAAATTTAATTTGTTTTGTAAATTTTCACTCAATCACAATAGAACTTTATATATATATATATACACATGAAGTAAAAAAAGTAAAATAAACTAATAGAGTTTATCTTCAAAAAAATACATGATTTTTCATGAGCACTTTTTGAATGTAGCCAATTACTTTTTCCAAAGTATTTTCTTTTGAGATTGCAATAATATGTTGGTGATAAGATCATCAGATATCTGTTTCAGAAGCAAAATGCATCTGGGCATAGTTTAGTAGTTTACATATTAATTTTCTCATCTTACTCTGATAAACAAAAAACATTTTGCTATAAATGGAGATAAACTTGTCATTTTATATCTACTCAGACTGTTTTTAGGAGACAACCAGTGAATTTTCCACTCATAGCAACCCACGTGAAGAAGCAGAACTACCCCACAGGGGAGCTCTGGTGGCATAGAGATTAAGCCTTCAGCTGTTAACTGTAAGGTCCTTGGTTGGAACCCACCAGCCAAAGCACTGTGGGAGAAAGATATGCCAGTCTGATTCCATAAAGTTTATGGTCTTGGAAACCCTATGGAGCAATTAGTTCTATTCTGGTCCGGTAGGGTTGCTATGTGTCAGAATTTACTTAGCTAATCTTTATAGGATCAGATTGCAAGATCTTTCTGCTATGGGGCTGATGGGTATTATTCTACCTGCCAGCCTTCCAGTTAGCAACTGAGCTATGATGAAGAGCATGAATTCTAGAGTTTTTGCCTGCAAATGACTCCAGCCAGGCAGAGCTTCATTCCATGTTGTGCCTAGTTTTAAGTGTTCAGATGCTAATTTTTCTTCATTATCTCCTGCACTTGAGTAACAGCTGAGCTGCCAGAGTTAGAAGCAGATTCTATTTAAAAGTAGTTTTATTCATGGATTTGGGGCCACTTCTTCAACGGGCTCTCACAGGAACTTTCCCAAGTACAGCCTTTAATGGTTGCCTGGTTGTGATGTCATACTCCAAGAGCCTCAGAGACAATCTATAAACTTTCCTGTCTGCAATATGTCCCCCTCCCTGTTTCTACATGTGTGACACATTGCTGCAGTCATTTATGGTTGTGGGAGGAGATTCCTTTGTTCTGTGTGCCCTGTAGAAGGCTACCTCCTAGAGAGAGAATTTTGGAAATTTATCATGAAATCTGTTATTTCCCTCACTCAAGTGATCTATGTTGTATCATTCTTATCTCCATTTTAAATTTAATAATCTCTAAATATATAAAGATGGGGGTGTCTTTCCCGCCATTCACCACCACAGTACTTAAATGTTATGCAAAAGATAAGGCCTGCCTGTTGACATAGACATACTACAAGAACCAGTAGAAGTGCGTCAGAGGGTTTCCAAGGCTGTAAAACTTTCAGTAAGCTGACTGCTACAACTTTCTTAGAGTAGGCTCTTGAGTTTGAACCTCTGACTTTTGGGTTAGCATCTGTGTGCTTAACCACAGAATCATCTGGGCTTCATTGTCAAAGCTTCATTGCCTCAAATTCATGTTGATACTTTCAAATACTTCTTGGCAATTTCAAAGCATTTATAGAAAAAAAAAATTGTCAGGTTGAAGAGGAAGTAAAACTTTTCTCAACACAATCTTCATTTCCAAGTCTATCGTCTGATAAGTTTTTTAATTTTTTTAAAAAAATCCTATTGATACACACAGGTAATATGCAAGCACTTCTAGAGGTATGCAAATACCAATAAAAATAATTGTAATAAATTCTGACAGCAAGAAGAAAGAACTAGTTCAACTGAGATTTCTCACTGGGCTAAGAAAAGTCTGAAATTAAGGTCAAACAGAAAAGCATTAAAAACTATGCCTAGAGGATACCACCAAATGTGTTTGATTTATTGGATTTGGGAATAACATTGAAAGTTAATTTTTTTTTTTTTTTTTCATTTGTGCTGCACTAAACAATCATTTTATATGGAGGTTTCCAGTGATTATCAAAATGGTTGTATATAAATATTCCTCTATTTATTGACTGAAGAGTTACTCTAGGCTCTTGCATTTACAGTGTCCACAAATTAGACAAATACTAGTACTTGTTTGTAGTTCTACAATAGGAAACAAGCATTTTCCATGTTAATCAGTGACTCTGGGCCTTTCCATATATGATCAGTTTCAAACATGTTGACTAAGTTAACTTTTATAAAAAAACTGATATTAGGTGAAAATTTTTCATAAGATTTTAGTGACCAACCATTCAGAAGTGATCTGCTTTATTTCCTTCTTAACGTGTCTTAGTCTGGAATCTCTGTCAAAACCTGTCTACTATGGGGGACCCTGCGGTTATTTAAAACACTGTCGTCATAGCTTCTAGCCTCACAGCAATAAAAGTCACCACAGTATGACAAACAGAAAACTTTATGAATAACAGCCAACTATTGTGAGATATAGTGCCAGAAGATGAGCTCTTCACACTGAAAGGCACTTAGAATATGACATGGGAAGAGCTATATTCTCAAAGTTGAGTTGACCTAAATTATGTGGATAGAATTAAGGGTTCCAGACCTTCATTTGCTGATGTTACACAACTCAAAATGAGAAGAAACAACTGTAATCATTCATTAAAAATCACACTGAGGAATGTATGAATTATGACTATAAGAAAATTGGAAATTATAAAAAATCAAATGGAATACATAAAGATTAGTATCCTAGGCATCAGTGAGCTGAAATGGACTGGTATTGGCCATTTTGAATCAGACAGTCATATGCTGGGAACAACAAATTGAAGAGAAATGACATCATATTATTCATCAAAAAGAACATTTCAAGATCTGTTCCAAAGTAAGATATACTGAAGAAATAAGCACTGGACCTCAAGGTTGGTTTGGATTACAAAGTTTGTGATAGGTAAATATTCACACACCTACAAGCAAGACCAGTTAATATGTCTAGTATTCAAATTTATGTACCAACCACTAAAGCCAGTGATGATGAAATTAAAGAATTCTACCAACTTCAATCTTCAATGTAATCAAGATGCATTGATAATTAATGGTGACAGGTATGCAAAAGATAGTTGGAAATTAAGAGGAAGGATCAGCACATGGAAAGTATAGCCTTGGTGATAGAAAGGATGCTAGAGATTACAGGATAGAATTTTTCAAGACCAATGGCTTATTCATTGTAAATATATTTTTTTAAAACAACATAAAGTGTGGCTACTCACCTAGACCTAACCAAATGGAAAACAAAGGAATCAAATTAACTGCATCTGTAGAAAGAGATGATAGTGAAGTTACATATCATCAGCCAAAACAAGATCATGGGCTATCTGTGGGACAGACCAGCAGTAATTTCTCATATGCAAGTTCAAACTGAAATTGAAGAAAATTAAAACAAGTCCATGAGAGCCAAAATAAATCTTTGAACATTTCCCAACTAAATTTAGAGATCATCTCAAGAACAGACTTGATGAATTAGACACAATTAAGCAAAGACAAGAAGAGTCATGGGATAACATCAAGGACATCATACATAAAGAAAGCAAAAGATCATCAAAAAGACAGGAAAAAATAAAAGACCAAAGTGACTTCAGAGGACAACCTGAAATTTGCACTGGACTGTAAAAAAGCTAAAGCAAAGGAAAAAAAGAATAAAGTGAAATATTCTGAACAGAATATGCCAAAGGGCAGCTCAAGAAAACAAAGTAAATATTAAGATGAAATGTGGAAATGTATGAATTTATAAAAACAAAAGAGAAAAAACATTCTCAACATTGCTCAAGCTGGAAGAAGAA
>NW_006408726.1:692627-693810 GCF_000296735.1 Chrysochloris asiatica
TGCACTGAAGGCATTTTCAAAGAACAAGTTACCAGAAATTACCAGAATACAAATTGAAATATTTCAACAAACTGATGTAGCACTGGAAGTACTCAATTGTCTATGCCAAGATTTTTAGAAAGCAGATATCTGGCCAAACAATTGGAAGAGATCCATATTTGTGTCCATTACAAGAGAAATTACCCAACAGACTGCAGAATATATTGAACAATATCATTAATATTACATGCAAGTAAACTTTTGCTAAAGATAATTTTTAAATGGTTTCAAAAGTGCATTGACCGGATGCTGTCCTGTATTCAGAACAAGACATGGTTTGAAAGATATCATTGCTGATGTCAGGTTAATCTTGACTGAAAGCATAGAAAATCAAAAAGATGTTTACTTGTGCTTTATTGACTATGCAAAGACATTCATCTTGGTCTATCATAACAAATTTTGGATAACATTACACAGAATGGGCATTTCATAACACTAAATTGTGATCAGGTACATAGACCAACACGCAGTTTTTCACACAAAACAAGGGGATACTGAATTATTTTAATAAGTAAATGTGTGTGCCTGGGTTATATCCCTTCACCATACTTTAAAAAACCTGTATACCAAGCAAATAATCCAAGAAACTGGATTCTCTAAAGAATAATGTGGCATAAGGTTTGGAAGATGGCTTATTAAAATCCTGCCATATACACATGACACAACATTACTTGCTATAAGTTAAGAGAAATTGAAATACTTACTAATGAAAATCAATCACTACAGTCTTCAGTATGGATTAAACTTCAATGTAAAGAAAACAAAAATTCTCACAATTGGACCAGTAAATAGCATCATGAAAGACTGAAACTGTCAAATATTTCAATTTGCTTGGGTCCACAACCAATGCGCATAGAAGCAGAAGTAAAGATATCAAATGAAGCATTACATTAGGTAACAAAAAATCTCTTTAAAGTGCTCAAGAACAAAGATATAAATTTGAGGAATAAGTGTGTTTGACCAATGTCAAGATATTTTCAATTTGACAACAATCATTGCATGGGAACACTGAATGTTTTAAAATTGGGAAAGGTATGCGACAAGGTTGTATTCTTTACCATATTTATTCAACCTGTATGCTGAGCAAATAATATGAGAAGCTGGGTTCTATGAAGAAAAACGTGGCATCAGGATTGGAGGAAGA
>NW_006408726.1:694160-695163 GCF_000296735.1 Chrysochloris asiatica
ATATCATGTTTGGTAAGGTGGAGAGTCAGAGAAAAAGAGGAAGACCCCCAATGAGATTGATTATCAAAGTTGCAGCATCAATGGCCTAAGCGTGGCAACAATAATGAGGTTGGCCCAGGACTGGGCAGCATTTTATTCTGTTATGCATAGGGTTGCTATGAGTCAGTTCCAACACAGTGACACCTAAGAACAACAGCATATACATAAAGGTATTCTGCTATTATAGTGGTTATGCATTGAGTTGCTTACCTCAAAGTCAGCAGTTCAAAACTAACATTCATTCTATGGGACAAAGATGAGGCTTTCTGCTCTCATAAAGGTTTACAGCTTTGGAAGCTCTTTACATGGTCACTGTGAATTAGAACTAACTCCATGGCACACAACCACCACCACTATTCAGGCATATATAATAATTTACACCACTAAAGGGCAAATTCTGCTAGTCTGCTTCCTGGCTGCCAGTTCCCAGTCCCTCTTTTTCCATGAATCTGGAGTCCTCAGTTGCTCCCTCTAGCCATGTCCCCATCTCTGGTGTCACTGCTTCTCTGGATAAGTTCCCACATTCCACTTGTGCTCTTCTCCTTTGATGGTCCAAGGATCCTCTCTTTCTGGACTGTAAAATTGACCACTCCCCAGTTTTTGTTACAAAACTTCTACCTTTACAATTGTGACAGTTGCAATTAGTCATGATAACAATTACTCACTATTAAATCATAAGAATCTTATCCCCATCTCTTTTTACCAGACCCATCTAGACAAGATGAAACTCTTCAGTGAGGACTCTATCTTCCCCTATACACACTTAAACTGCAGGACCAGGCAGGGTGTTTTGTTCTATTGTATGTAAGGTTGCCATGAGTCAGAGGTCTACATCTAGAATCACTATATATATATTTGTTGTTGTGATGTGCCGTGGAGTCGGTTCCGACTCATAGCGACCCTGTAACAGGGTTTCCAAGGCTGTAAATCTTTATGGGAGCAGAAAGCCTCATCTTTCTCCTGC
>NW_006408726.1:696398-697743 GCF_000296735.1 Chrysochloris asiatica
GGCCAAACTTCGTCTTCCATGTTCTAATTATTTTCAGCTATTCCTTCTTTCTTTGAGTTGTGCCCCATTAGCAAATGAAGGTTCTGAAAACTTTGTCTCATCCACATCATTAAGGTCAACTCTACTTTGAGGAGGCAGCTATTGCCCAGTGTTATTTTGAATGTCTTCTAATCTGAGGAGTTCATTTTCAGGCACTGTATCAAATGCTTCATTGTTATTCATAAAGTTTTCCATGGCAAACCATTCAGAAATGGTCTGTCTCTCCTTTTTCCTAGTCTGTCTTAGGTTGGAAGCTCTGCTAAAAACAGTTCACCATGGGCAATCTTGCTGATATTTAAAATAGTGGTAGCATATCTTCCAATATCAGAGCAACACACAATCCACCACAGTACAACAGACTAGCAGATAGGTGGTGGTTCATGTAGATAGACACAACCAAACTGAATGACCAATATTAATGTAAGCACTTATAAGGACAAATGTGTTGTTATTGCTAGTGGACTCTATTGCAACTGAAAATTGAAGAAATCCTAAATTCAGTCATTTTTGAAGCAGTAAAACAAACCATAAAGATTGTTGGCTTGAGAACAGAGAAATATGGATTGTTTTTCTTCATCTAGTGGTTATAATTCTGTTGTTAGGTTCCAATTTATAGAGGCTTATATACAATAGATGAAATACCACCTGGTTATAAGTTATCCTCATAATCCTTGCTATGCTTGAGTCCATTGTTGCAGTCACCATGTCAGTTCATCTCATTGTAAGTCTCCTGTTTCAATCTCTCTCCTTTACCAATTCATTTATTTTGTTGTTGTTTGGTTTTATGGTGTTTGTTCTGACTCATGGCAACCCTATGTACAATAGAACAAAATACTGCCTGGTCCTGCATTCATTCTTACTCATAAACATCCTATGTACAAAAGAACACAATACTGTCTGATCCTGTGCCATTCTCACAACTGTTGCTATTTTTAAACTCATTGATGCCGTCACTTTGTCAATTCATCTTGCAGAGGTTTGTTCGATTTTTGCTGATAATCTCCTTTAGCAAGTATGATGTCCTTCTTCAAGAACAGGACCCTCCTGTTAATATGCCTAAACTTTATGAGATAGAATTTCGCCATTTTTGCTTATAAAGAGCATTCTGGTTTTTTGAGGAAGGTTTACAGACAAAATCATCTGCTTCCCATTTATCAAATCATGCATTTGTTTCACCTCAATGATTACATGCCCTTCTTTGCAACAAGTTATCTTGCTTCCTCCCTGTAGTTCCTATTTGCATTCCACCCAACTTCCTATCTCTTCTCAACTTTTTCCTTAGAAAAAATTTATTCCAAGCCTCTTC
>NW_006408726.1:698749-700668 GCF_000296735.1 Chrysochloris asiatica
TTGTTTATTGGTCCAGTGGTGAGGATTTTTGTTTTCTTGACATTGAGATGTAATCCATATAAAAGGCTGTGCTCTTTGATCTTCATAAGTAAATGTTTCAAGTCCTCTTCACTTTCAGCAAGCATAGTGTATAGTCACCAATTATGTTGTTGAAAAAGTTATTGACAATGAATAAGTTATTGGTCTTGTAAAATTCTATCATGCTATCTCTATCTTTGTTTCTCTGTTGTATTTTCCAACTACAGATTCTTCTTTGTTTCCAACTTTTGCTTTCCAATGACCAGTAATTATCAATAAATCTTGACTTGATAATTTCAGACTTCAAAAGTTGATACAACTCCTCAATTTTCCAATATTGTCTTTAGTGATTGGTGTGTAACTTGGAATAACAGTTTGGTTAATTGGTCTTCCTTGCAGGAGTATGAATATTATCATGTCACTGACAGCACTGCATTTCAGTCTAGATCTTAGGATGTTCTTTTTTATAGTAGATAAAATAGCATTCCTCTTCAATTTGTCATTTCTGGCATAGTAAACCATATGACTATCTGATTCAAAATGGCCAACACCAGTCTATTTCAGCTCATTAGTGCTTAGTACATCCATTTTAATTCATCCCATTTCATTTTTGATGACTTCACATTTTCTTAATTTTATACTTTTTACATTCCATATTCTGATTATTAATCAATATTTACAGTTGTTTATTCTCATTTTAAGCCCTGATCCATCAGAAAATGAATATCACAAAGGCATTGCTCCATCCATGTCATTAAGGTCTAATTTGAGAAGGCAGTTCTTCTGTTATATTTTGAAGACTTTCCAACCCAAAGGCTCATATTCTGGAACTTCATCAAAAAATGTTTCACTGCTATTCATAAGGTTTTCAGTGACTAATTTTTCAGAGATGGTCTTCTTGGTCCTTCTTCCTAGTCTGTCTTAGTCTAGAAGCTCCACTGAAACCTGATCACCATGGATAACCCTCTTGGTATTGTAAATACAGATTTCATAGCTTTCAGCACCACCCAAACCATCACAGTAATACAAAGTTACAGACAAGTGGTGGAAACAGAGTGATGTACTAACAATGCATCCAAAATTTATCAGTTTTACATTACTTTATAGGTCCAGATTTCTCTACCTTCTGACCTCATGCTACCTTATTAGAATCCTGTCTAACTTTCTCTCTGTTTTGTCCCTTTATCCATAACATTCATCCTTACCTTCATTACTTTTTGTAAAACTAGTCTGGTAATGATAAAATCCTTGAATTTCTCTTTATCTGGAAGTGTCCTAATTTTGCCATCATATTTTGAAGGACAGTTTTGCTGGGTATAAGAATCTTAGTTGTAGTTTTTTTTTTCTTTCAGAATTTTGTATATGTCTTCCCACTGCCTTCATACTTGCATGATTTCTGCTGAGAAACCAAAGTTTAGTCTTATTGGTTATCCTTTATAGGTAACTTTTCATTTACCTGAGATGCCCTCAGTATTCTTTCCTTTCTGTTTAATTTTCGAGATTTTCATTATGTTATGTCTTTGAAATTTTGAGGGGGATCTATCATGTTTGGTATTTGTTCAGTTTCTTGAATGTTTATCTTCTAATCTTTCATTGTGTTATGGCAGTTTCCTTCCAATAATTTTTGACAATTGTTTTCGTAGTTTTTCTTTATGTATTCCTGTTTGAGAATTTCAATCACCCAGAATTTATTCCTCTTTATAGTATACCACATAAATCTTTGACTCTCTTCTATTTGTTTTCCCCTTATTTTTTTCTGATTGTTCTTCTAGCATATTAATATTGAGACATTTATCTTCAAGCTCACTAATTTGAGCTTCCATTCATTCAGATCTACTCCTTTGCCCTTTCAATATGTTATCCAATTATAAAAATTTTTGCATTAATCTTCTGGGTTTCTA
>NW_006408726.1:701153-702185 GCF_000296735.1 Chrysochloris asiatica
CCCAGTAGGTGGCACTGCATGGTTGCTGTCCCCTGTCTGGTGGGCAAGAAGTGAAAACACATACTAAAGAGAAAACCAAAAATAAGGAAATAGCAGTGAAAAATAAAATAATAAAGGAGAAAAAAATGCAGTAAACAAAACAATCAGTAGCAAGAAAAAGCAATACAATAACCAAAGAGAAAAATGAAAAAGAATATTAAAAATAATTAAATCATAAAAGCATTAAACACAACTAGAAAGAGAGAAAAATGAAACAGAAAGAGACAAATGAGTAGTAAAAAACAAAACAAAAAACCAAGAACAATAAACAAAAAGAGTGAAGAAGAGGGGGAGAGATAAGCAGAAGAAAAGAACAAGTGAAAATGAAGATGGAAAGGCTAAAAACGGAAAGGGAGAGACAGAGAAGATGATGTAAGAGAAATAATAAATAAATTAAAACAATGAGTGGGAAAGACCAAGGCAGGTGCCAGATCCAGAGAAGTTCTTCAAACCAAGGTGTTCACATGATGGCTGGAAGATGGATGAGACAATGGCTCTTCTGATCCTAGGTGAGGTTTCCGTAGGTCTAGCTGTTGTGCATATTCAGGGGTCCCAGTCAAGAAATAATTCATGCAGGCCTCAAGGCAGCTCAAATCACAGTCTTTTAAGCCCAGAGGTTAGCCAGGAGCTGAGCAATCAGCTATGAGATTTCCCTCTAGCCCAGGATTGGTAGGGACTGGATATGCAAATTTGGATCAGGGTTCCCTCAATCCAGGAGCCAGGAATGGTGCAGTTAGCACTCAATTTACAATGAAGTTTCTAGTCACTGGTTGGCTCAGAGCTATGCAATTCACAGCTATGCAGCTGTGACCTCCTAGAGGGCAGGAGCTGAGCTGGGGTTGGAGGAGGATACAGACTAGCCACATCTCTGGTAACCAGAAGGGTGTGGGGGAAAAACAAAGAATAGATACTTTCCTGCTACAAGTCACCAGTGTGAATCTGAGCTACCAAGCTGATGTATGTTCACAAAGCTGATCATAAGAGTTCACAAAG
>NW_006408726.1:702720-704795 GCF_000296735.1 Chrysochloris asiatica
AAATGAGGCCAATATCAAGCCTTTGCTTCTCTAGAGATCTGTTAGCTTTGCACAGTCTATATTTATAGTCTTGGTATTCTCTAAACTGGATTAAAATAGCTCTAGACACTAATCACTAAATCAGATACAAGCATAAGGGAGAAGAGTACGACTTGTTAGACATAATTCATTCCATTTGCCTATGATTTTTAAATTATTGTTGTTGAGTGCCATTGAGTCAGTTCCAACTCATAGTAACCTTATATAGGGTTTCCAAGAAGCAGCTGGTGAGCTTGAACTGCTGATCTTGCAGTTCAAACTGACTTTAAAGTGCCACACCAGTACTAAATAGATATATGGCTATAATTACATCCATATCATAATTTCTTTATATGATATAAACAAGTTAAAATGTATGTATATCCTTGAAAACATTATTGTGTTTACAAAATAAAATAATTGGGAGCTAACTTGCTTCATATGAATTCCGTGTGTGGCACTGTATTATCACTGGACTGTGAATCACAAGGTCAACATTACAACACCACCAGTTGCTCTTTGGATGCCCTATACAGGTTGCTATGAGTCAGAACTAACTAGATGGCATGGACAAAACAGTGGTTCATATGTTCAAACTATATGGCATATAAAAAATAGAGTATAGGTAGTCCCTGATATAAAATGGGGCTCTATTATGATCACTCCATGTTAAGTTAGTTGTGATGTAAGTCAACCCTAATTTTAAAATAACAACTGATAATTCTTATGGTACAAAGCACTGACTAAGATTACCATATGGCCCTGGTATCTATCACTTGTCTATTAATTTGTGTTACTATACTCTGGTTAATGCTCCTTAGAAACCAGGTAAGCAAGACTTCATCTCTTATACTTTTAAACATGTTATCAAAACAATTACCTGGAGAAATACATCATGTAAAATGAAGGGTCAGCAAAAAAGAGGAAGGCTCACAATATAATATGTTAACACAGTAGCCAAAACAATGGACACAAACGTAAGAACAGTTGTGAGGATGGTGACGGTATAGAATGGAAATTATTAATCAGTATGGTTAATACCACATGCAGGTAAAATTTTGCTGAAGATAGTTCAAAATGATTGCAACAATACATTGACCAAGAGCTGCCAAATATTCAAATCAGATTCTGAAGAGGTCAATGTTATTGTTAAGTACTATCATGTTGATTCCAACTCATAGTGACCCTGTATAGGGTTTCTGAGTAGCAGTTGGTGAGTTTGAACTGCTAACCTTACGGTTCAAACCAACTTTGAGGCTAAGTGCTTTTATCCAATCCAGGATATAGAAGTAGGGATATCATTGCTGATGTCAGAGGGATTGTGGCTGAAAGTAGAAAACACCAGAAAGATATTTACTGGTGTTTTATGACTATGCAAAGATATTCGACTATGTGATTTATAACAAAATATGGATATCAATGCAAGAATGGGTATTCCAGAACAATTAATTGTGCACATGAAGAACCTGTGCTTAAGCCAAGATGCAGTAATTAAACATAACAAGGTGCTGCTGAACAGTTTATTACCAGGAAAGTTGTGTGCCAGGGTTCTATCTTTTCAACCTATGTGCTGAGCAAGTATTCTGAGAAGCTAGATTATATGAAGAAGAACACAGAATCATGATTGGAGAACTACTCATTAACAACATATGGTATACAGATAACACAACCTTGGAAGAGAACTTGAAGAACTTACTGATGAAGATCAAAGAATACAACCTAAAAGACTACACAGTGTAAGGAAACAAAAATCCTCACAATTCGACCAATAAATAACATCATGATGAACAGACAAAATATTGAAGTTGTCAAAGACTCCAGTTTGCTTGAATCCACATACAATGCTCATGGAACCAGCTGTCAAAAAATCAAATGATGTATTGTATTATGCATATCTGCTATGAAACTCATTTTTAAAGTGTTACAGAGCAAAATGTTTGAAGCAAAATGTCTGAGCCAGACCATGGTATTTTCATTGATCTTATGTGCATGTTGTAAAATGATGGCTTTGTAGGATAAGTACTGGACTGCTAACCACAAATTTAGTAGTTTGACGC
>NW_006408726.1:737753-738570 GCF_000296735.1 Chrysochloris asiatica
CGGGAGAAAGATGAGGCTTTCTGCTCCCGTGAAGATTTACAGCCTCGGAAACCCTGTGCAGGGTCGCTATGGGTCAGAACCGACTCGACGACACTTAACAACAACAACAACAATACCCACTTGAATTTAGAGATCATCTGAAGAACAGATTTCACACACTAGACACTAAAGAATGAAGACCAAAAGAGTTGAGGGATTACATCAAGAATATCAGACAGGAAGATATTTCATTAAGAAACAAGAAAGACGGAAAAGATCAAAATGGACGTCAAAGAGACTCTGAACTTGCTCTCCAACATAGAGATGCCAAAGCAAATGGAAGAAATGGAAGAGCTAAATACAAAATTTCAAAGAGCAGCTCAATAAAATAAAGTCAGCCATTATAATAAAATGTGCAAAGACCTAGAGTTAGAAAACAAAAAAGAAAGAACATGTTCACCATTTCTCAAGTTGAGGGAATTGGAGAAAAATCCAAACCTCAAATTGCAGTATAGAAGGATTCTATGGGCAAAATATTAAATGGTACAGAAAGCATCAAAAGAAGATGGAAGGAATACACAAAATCACTTTACAAAAAGGTTTAGATGATGTTCAGAAACATGACTGAGAGCTATGATACTGAAGTGCACTGAAGGCATGGTTTTTTCTTATTATTGTTAGGTGCCATAGAGTCAGTACAAACTCATAGCAACTTTGTGCACAGCAGAACGAAACACTGCCCAATCCTGGGCCAACCTCACTACTACTGCCATGCTTGAGTCCATCAATGCTGCCACTTGGCCAATCCATCTTGTTGAGGATCTTCCTCTTTTTCTCT
>NW_006408726.1:739025-750325 GCF_000296735.1 Chrysochloris asiatica
ACAACTTCAATCTTTTCTCATTGATAAGAATATTGTTTATTGGTCCAGTGGTAAAGAATTTTGTTTCTTGGTATATCCCTGTTAATTGGCCTTTTGTTGTATTTAGTGTTTCTGTTATACCTTCTAGTTCACTGAGTAGTGACTGGTGTCTTAAGAGCTTGTAAATGGCCATCCAAAGATCAACAATGATCTCTCTTTGTCTGGAGCAACAGAGGAAGGAGAGTCAGGGAAAGGAGGGGAAAATCAAATGTGTGGTAAATTGCCTCATTAGGAACTGCCTGTTTGCCTTAAGGTAAGAAGATCTCAGTAATGCCCAGCTACCATTACTACTTTGAAGAAAGATTCTATAGAAGAATTATGATCAAAAGAGAAAATTTAGAATAGAAATTCAAATTCCCATTGAATCCAGACTTTATAGATTAAATGAAATGAATGAACTAAAATTATTTTCCTGAGTTAGTCTTAAACCAAAAATATTCTCTGAATTCTTCTTAAAAATCATCAATAGTCTGTAATTTTGATGTACTGTGGTGGCTTAAATGTTGCTTTGATACTAGAAGCTATGCCCCCAGTATTTTGAATACCAACAGGGTCACCAAAGATGGAAGGTTTCAGAGGAGCTATCAGACTAAGACAGATTAGAAAGGAGAGAATGATTGCTTCTGAATGTTTAGCCACTGAAAACCTTGTGAATAAAGGCAGAATATTGTCAGATATTGTGTCAGAAGATGAGCCTTGAGGTTGGAAGGCTCTGAAACTATGACTTGTCTCCTCACTAGGTTTGATCTTAATGACATGAAAGAGCAACACTTTTATTACCTTACTTTACTGATGGGGCAAAAATAAAAATAAGAAGAAACAGCTACAAAAGCCATTAATAATCAGAAAGTGAAATGCACTAAGTATGAATTTAGTAAAATTGCAAATTGTCAAAAGGAGTTGGAACAAATGAAAATTGATATCCTTGGCATTATTGAGTTGAAATGGGCTAATAAGGTATACTGTTCTGGGAAAGACAGATTCAAGAGGAACAGTGACACATTCAATGTCTTAAAAGAACATTTCAAAATCTTTCTTGAAGTGTAATGCTGTCTGTGATAGGAAATTATCCAATGGCCTACATGAAAGACCTGTTAATACTACTATTATTCAAATTTACCCACCAACCACTAAAGCCAACAATGATGAAATTTAAAAATTCTAGCAACTTCTTCTGTCTGAAATTGATTAAACATGCAATCAAGATGCACTGATTACTGGTAATTGGGATGCAAAAGTTGGAAATAAATGGAAAAGATACAACAGTAGTTGGAAAATATGGCCTTGATGATAGAAATGATGCTGAATACCATTTTTCAACAATATGTTGTTAAGGGCCACCGAGTCAGTTCCGACTCATTGCAATCCTATATACAACAAAATGAAACACTGCCTGTTCTTGCACCATCTTCACAATTGATGCTATGTTTGAACCCATTGTTGCAGCTACTGTGCTAGTCCATCTCATTGGCAGTCTCCCTCCTTTTTTGCTGTCCCTCCACTTTACCAGGCTAATGTTTTCTCCAGGGACTGTTCCCTCCTAACAATATTGTCTGAAATATGAGAGAGGGAATCTGGCCATCTTAGCTTCTAAGGAGTGTTCTAGTTATACGTCTTCCAACATAGATTTGTTTGTTCATGATAGCTTTAATATTCTTCTCAAACACCATAACTCAGATGCATCAATTCTTCTATGATCTCTGTTATTCATATTCCAAGTTTCACATTCATATGAGGCTATTAAAAATACAATGGCTTGGATCAGGTACACTTTACTCCTGAAACTAGCATCTTTGTTCTTGCACACTTTAAAGAGGTCTTGTTCATCAGATTTGCCTAATGGAATATATAATTTGAATCCTTGACTGCTGCTTCCAAGAATGTTGATAGTGGATCCAGAAAAGTGAAGCCTTTGATAACTTCAATCTTTTCTCCATTTATCATGATGTTGTTTACAGCTACAGTGGTGAGGATTTTTTGTTTTCTTTACATTGAGGTGCACTCCATACCAAATGCTGTGGTCTTTGATCTTCATGAGTAAGTATTTTATGTTCTCTCTGTTTTCAGCAAGCAAAATTGTATCATCTGCATATTGCATATTTTTAATGAGCCTCCTACCAGCAATGATGCGATATTAGTCTTCATATAATTCAGCTTCTCAGATTATTTGCTCAGCATAAATATTGGATAAGTATGGGGAAAGAATAAAAGCCTAGCACACACCTTTCCTGATTTTAATCTATTCAGTGTCCACTTGTCCTGTTCGAATGACTGCCTCAACAACATAAAAGGTGATCATACACATGGACTTTACTATATGGAATGCACAGAAATCAAATTGACTACATCTGAGAAAAGAGACAATGGAAAAGCTCCATATCATCAGTCAAAACAAGGCCAGGAGCGCACTGTGAAACAGACCATCAATTTCTTATATGTAAGTTCAGATTGAAGCTGAATAAAATGAAAACAAGTCCACAAGAGCCAAAATTTGATATTGAATTTATACTACCTTAATTTAGAGACCATTTCAAGAATAAATACAATGCCTTGCACACTAATGACCAAAGAAAACAACAGTTATGAGATGACATCAAGAACAGTTTACAGGATGAAAACAAAAGGTTATTAAAAAGACAAGAATGAAAGAAAAAATCAAAATAGATGTTAGAGGAGACCCTGAAACTTACTGTTGAGTGCAGAGAAGCTAAAGGAAATGGAAGAAATGAGGAGGTAAAATATCTAAACTGAAAATTTCAAAGAGCAGCATGAGAAAACAAAGTATTATAATGAAATACACAAAATCCTGGAGTTAGAAAACCAAATGGGAACAACACACTTAGCACTTCTCAAGCTGAAAGAACTTGAAAAAAAAAAAAAAAAAAAATCAAGACTCAACTTACAATGTTGAAGGATTCTGTCCTGGTATGGCACTGGACAACAAAGTCAGTTTGAACCATAAGGTTGACGATTCAAACTCACCAGCCACCCTTGAAAGTGACTCAATGGCACTTAAAAACAACATAGTAAAAATATTAAATGAAAACACATCAAAAGAAACCAGGAGGAATATACATTCACTGTGCCAAAAATAAATGATTGCTGTTCAGTCATTTCAGGAGGTAGCATATGATCAAGAACTGATGGTACTGAAGAAAGAAGTCCAAGCTGCACTGAAGGCATTGGTGGAAAAAAAGTCTCCAGGAGTTAATGAAATACAAAAATATTTTAACAAATTAATGTAGCACTAGAAGTACTTGGTTATCTATGCTAAGGAATTTGAAAAACAGCTACTTGGCCAACCTACTGGAAGAGATTCATATATATGTGCCCATTCCAAAGAGAGGTGACTAAATGGAATGGAGAAATCATTGAACAATGTCTTTAATAGTACATGTTAGTAAAATTTTGTTTAAGATGATTCAAAACTGTTGCAAGAGTACTGAGAATTGACAGAGAAATTCAAGCTCGTTCTTGAATGAAGAAGACATCAGAAGGATCTTGGTTGAAAGAAAAGCGTACCAGAAAGATGTTTGCATGTGCTTTATTGGCTATGCAAATGCTTTAGACTGTGTGGGTGATGACAAACTATGGATGTTCCAGAATATTTAATTGTGCTCATGAGGAGCCTGTACATAAACCAAGAGGCAGTGGTTAGAACAGAACAAGGGGATGCTACATGGTTTAAATTCAGGAAAGGTATGCAACATGGTTATATCTTTTCACCATACTTACTCAATCTGTATGCTGAGCAAATCATCTGAAAAATTTGACTATTTGAAGAAGAAGATGTCATCAGTATTTAAGGAAGTCTGTTAACAACCTGTGATAAGCAGATGACTCAATCTTGCTTATTGAATGTGAAGAGGATTTGAAATACTGATGAAGATTAAAGACTACTGCCTTCAGTATGGATTTATCTTAATGTAAAGAAAACAAAAAATCATTCCCTAAAGACCAACAAGTAGCATTATGATAAATAGAGAAAAGATTAAAGATTAAAAAATTGTCAGAGACTTCATTTTACTGAACCTACAATCAATACAAGGAGCTCTGGTAGGTACTGGTTATGAATTGGGCTGCAAACCACAAGGTCAGAAGTTCAAAACTACCAGCTGTTCCACGGGAGAAAGATGAGGATTTCTGCTTCTGTAATGATATACAGCCTCGAAACCCTGCACAGGGTCCGTATGAGTTGGAACCAACTCCACAGCACATAACCAACCAACCAACTAACAATCAATACTGTAGCTACTATCAACAATGGAGTCCTGGTGTGGCACTGCAGGATAAGGTGCTGGACTCCAAAATCAGTTTGAGCTGCAAGGTCAGCAGTTCAAATCCACCAGTCATTCCTTGGAAACCCTATACAGGGTCGCTGTGAGTCAGAACTGACTCAACAGCACTTAGCAACAACAATGATTAACACTCATATTATCAGCAGTTGAGAAATCAAATGACATATTACATTAGGCAAATCTGCTGCAAAAGACCTGTTTGAAGTGTTGAAGAGTAAAGAGATCAGTTTGAGGATTAAAGTGTGCCTGGCTCAAACCATGGTATTTTCAGTCACCTCATATGCATCCAAAATTTGTACAATGAATAAGACCACAGAAAAATCAATGCATTTGAATCATGATGTTGGAGAAGAATACTAAAAGTATCGTAGAATACCAGAAGAACAACAAATGTGTGTTGAAAGTGTAGCCAGGATGCTCCTGAGAAGCCAGGATAGCAAGACTTTGTCGCTCATACTTTGGACATGTTATCAGGAGGGACCAGTCCCTGTAGAATGACATTATATTTGGCATAGTGGAGGGCCAGGAAAAAGGAGGAAAACTGCCAACAAAATGGATTGACACAGTGATAGTAGCAATGGACTCAAACACAAAAACAGTTGTGAGAATGGTACAAGACTAGGCAGTGTTTTGTTCTTTTGTGAATAGGGTTACTCTCTATGTGTCAGAAATGACTCTACACCACCTAACTACAACAACAACAGTAAAGAATGTATGTTTTGAGTATTGTGCTCTTTTAAGATCTAGCTGTATGGGTCCAAATTTACAACAGCAATGCAAAAGATAGAAAACTTAGGGGGCGATAAACTTTCATAAATGAGGAAGGAACAATTCTGAAAAGAAGGATGAGAATGGTTGTGCAATTCAAAGACTGTAATAAGTGTCTCAACAAAAATAAAATGGATTATTTTCAGATATAAATAAAAACAAAGATTTTAGCAGCACAATCTTTCAATCAAAATTCAGCTCTTGACTGTGTGACTTTTGCGTATTTTGTTTGCTATCCCTGTTAGGCTGTTACAGTATGTTATAAATCAAGGGTAGCATTTTTCTAATTATCCATAGTGAGTCAGATAGTAAATACTTTAAACTTTCAGGACCTCCATTCTCTGCTGCAATGGCTCAACTCTACTCTCGTAGTGCAAAAGCAGTTACAGACAATATGTAAATTAGTGTTCATGGGTGTGTTTAAATAAAACTGGATTTATAAACAGTGCCTTACGGATTGGGCCTGCAAACCGTAGTTTGCTGGGTCGTGTCACAAATGTAAAACTGGATTAGAAGTCAGTCACTATAATACTAGTTCAAATTATTACTCAGTCCAAGAATTCAGTTATTACTTCAATCATGCAATAACCATTTATCATAAGTCTGTTCTGCTTCTTTGATTTTGATGATTTAACATATACCCTAATTAATTTATACAGGTAATGACTTATTTTTTTAATTAATGCTCCAAATAGAATATTTCCAGGAAAAATCTGTTTTACATTATGGTAGGGTTATAGAAAAGCATCAACAAAGCAAGAATCCATACTCAGTTCTACTATCTGATCACTATCTAATATATGCCTTCTGGGTACTTCCATAGTGACATGTGAAAGATTAGTGTTTGAAACCCAAGAAGTGACAATGTATTTTGGGATGCAATGCAGTGATAAAAGCCTTAGTGAATAAATCTACTTCAAGAATGCTAAGAAGTTAATAATAATGCTAAGAGGTTAATAATAATAGCAAAATGGAGGTATTAAATCACTATGAGAATAGCCTCTCAAACTATATGCAGAATTACTATGTTGGAACCAACTCAATGGCACAATTCTTTTAACTTATGTGAACGGAAGTAATAAAATATTTAAAAAGTAAATATCACTTTACCTGTAATAATGGACAAGTTATCCCATGTTTTTGAGATTTATTTGTTTGCTCTTTCATTTTTTATTTCAATTATTTTTAGCTTTTGGTTTTAGAAATTCCTGTAGCACACAAACATCTGGTCATAGGCAAGACCATATGATGGTATCAATTTTAATTGCCTAGTATTCCTCTCATGCCTTGCCTTCTCCCCCTAAGTTGAGGAAATTTTACAGCTGAAAGAATGCTAGAACTTTTCAAAGATTATGGAAGTTTTATTATAAGAAATTAGAAAATTTTGTAAAATATATACAAAGGTATATAAAATATAGATAATCTCTGAGTGACAACATGATAATTTTATTAATCTTGTGTATTTGGCGGCACATTTGTTTATTGTTGTTAGGTGGTTTCAAATAGGTTCCAACTCAGAGCAACCGCATACACAACAGAACAAAACACTATCCGATCCTGCATCCTCCTCACAATTGTTCTGTTTGAACCCACTGTTGCTACCACCGTGTCAATCCATCTCATTGGATATCTTCCTCTTTTTCTCTGACTCTCCACTTTACCAAGCATGATGTGCTTCTCCAAGGACTGGCCCATTCAAACAAAATGTCCAACATACAAGAGATGAAGTCTTGCAATTTTTGCTTTTAAGAAACATCTGGTTATATTTCTTCCAAGACATATTTGCCTCTTGTTCTGGAAGTCCTTAATACTTTCAATATTCTTGGCCAACACAATAACTCAAGTGCGTTGACTCTTCTAAGGTCTTCCTTATTCATTGTCCAACTTTTACATGCATTTGAGACAATTGAAAACACCATGACTTGGGTCAGGCACAATCAAGTCCTCAAAGTGATTGCTTTAATACTTAAAAGAGGTTATGTACAACATATTTGCCTAACATGTCATTTGATTTCTTGACTGATGCTTCCCAGAGTGTTGATTGTAGATTCAAGATTGAGGTGCAATCCATACTGAAGACTGTATTCTTTGATTTTCATCAGTATTTCAAATCCTCTTTACTTTCACCAAGCAAGGTTATAATATCTGCATATTGCAGGTTGTCTGTTCACTCCTTAAGCCAAGTTCTTCTTCACATAATCCAAATTCTAAGATTATTTTCTCACCAAACAGATTGAATAAGTAGGATGAAAGGATAGAATGCTAATGCACACCTTTCCTGATTTTAAACCATTCAGTATTCTATTCTGTTGTAACAACTGCCTCTTGGTCTAAATACAGATTTCTCATGCACACAATGAAATTTTCTGGAATGACTATTCTTTACAGTGTTTCTTATGATGCACACAGTTGAATGACTTTGCACAGTCAATAAAGCACAAGTAAATATATTTCAATATTCTTTGCTGTCTAACATAAACAATGATATCCCTTGTTACATGTCCACTTCTTAATCTGACTTGAATTTCTAGCAGTTCCCTCTTAATGTACTAGTGCAACTGTTTTTTAATCCTTTTCCAATAATGTTACTTGCATGTAATATTAATATTATTGTTCAATGCTTTTCACATTCCTTTGGGTCACTTCTCTTTGAGTCTTATAGAAATGTTTTAATTTTCTGTAACTTCAGCCTGAACTTGCATAGGAGCAATTGATAGCCTATTGCACAGTCAGCCCCTTGTTTTGACTGATAATATTGAGCTTTTCCACAGACTCATCCCATAGATGCAGTAAATTTGATTCCTGTTGAGGTCCATGTGTGCAGTTGCCTATTATGTTGTTGAAAAAAGGTATTTGCTTCCTATCTAGGACTTAAACGTAAAGGGAACTGACGAGCAGTCAAGTATGCTCACTGGTGACCACTCGACTTGTGAGTGGAAGTGTGGGAAATGTAGCAATTAAGTCATGGGTTGAGTTTGAACTTGTTCCATTGATACCTGCTGAACTTGAGAAAAAAGAGAAATGAGAAAGGGTGGTTGGTCTGACATTTTGGAAGATGTGTGAACTTTTGAGTCCCTGTGCAATGACTTAGCCTCTAGGAGCTAGGGCTGAGAGTGAAGTGACCAGCTGATGTAAGGTGAGATATGACTGAACACCCAAACTTGCAGGTAGTACCCATTTGACCTAGCTTGGATGGGTAGTTGTCCAGAATTTGACCAGATGAAAATAAAAATGTTTAATACTTTGAGCAAAAATAAATTGTTATAATTTGATGAACAGGACTTTTGATTATGAAAGCACTTACTCAAAATTACAAATGGTATGGAAAATTTTTTCTAATCAATAAATAAACTTGTTTCCTCAGTATACGGGTTTGATAGGGACAGGTTGTAAAGGCATGAAGTGACATGCTATAAAGGCATGAAGTGACTGGCTTACAAGCTTTCATGAGTGTGGTTAATTTCAGAATGAGGGGGATTAAGGTGGAATCCCCACTGAGTAATTTTCCTCTTTTCTAGATATATCTAGTGACAGAGGCTGGGGAATGATGGTGACAGGATTTTATGACTCAACTGTGAGTAATTGTTAATAGAATTAATTGTGATTGTCACAGCTGTAATTGTAAAATGTGTGTAACTAAAAGGGGGAGGGGGGAGTAGTTAATCTTTCATTCAAGAACAGAGGATCCAAGGACCATAAGGAAGGAAGAACATGAGTGGAGCATGAGATACCTATCTAGAAAAGTGGCAATAGCAGAAGCGTTGGTAGAGGCAGTGCCATGGAAAGACCTCTGAGCTCTAGGTTAATGGACTGAGTAAGGCTATGTGTCTCAGGGCAGGAGGCTGGTTCACAGAATGTGCCCTTTGGACATTTAAATGAATATATATATATATATATATATATATATATTTAAATATGTGTACAACAAATATTTTTGTTTTGTTCCTATGTGCAATATAAGATGTAAATGGGAAGCTACAGGGAGGAAGTAGGATAATTTGTTACAGAGAAGGGATTGTAACAATTGAGATGAAACAAAATGTATAATGTCAAGCTGATTATCTTGTCTTTGAACCTTCATTGAGTCATAATGCAAAGTTTAAAAAAGTAAAAGGTACTTGCAATGAATAAGCCATTGTGTTGTTGTTAAGTGCCTTTGAATCAATTCACACTCATAAAAACCCTATACAGAGTTTTCGAGGAGCAGTGGGTGTGTTTGAACTGTTGACCTTGTGGTTCACAGTCCAGCAGTGCTAATCCTACAGCTCTGAAAATTTCTATCATGCAATCTCCAGCATTGTTTCTATTATCAAGGCCAAAGTTTTCAACTACTATTCCTTTTCTTTTTGTTTCCAAATTTCTCATTTCAATCACCAGTAATTATCAATGCATCTAGATTGCATGTTTGCTCAGTTACAGACTGAAGAAGTTGGTGAATCCCTCAATTTCATCATCATTGGTTTTAGCAGTTAGTATATAAATTTGTATAATAGAGTATCAACTGGTCTTCTTTGTAAGCATATAGATATTATCTTACCTCAGACGACATTCTACTTCAAAATAAATCTTGAAATGTTATTTTGATGATGAATGAAATACCATTCTTCTTGAATTTGTCATGCTCAGCATTAAAAACCATACAATTATCAGATCCAAAATGATCAATAATTGTCTGTTTTAGTACACTAATGCTTAAGATGTAAATATTTATGGGTTACATATCATTTTTGACAATTTCCAATTTTCCTAGATTCATATTTCATGCATTCCATGATCTGATTATTAATGAATGTTTACAAATTTTTTCCCCTCAATTTGAGATATGCCCGTTCAACCAATGAAGGTCCCAAAAGCTTTGATCCATCCACTTCATTAAAGTCAGTTCCACTTTGTTGTTGCTGTTGAGTGCCATAGAGTCAATTCTGACCCATAGCAATCCTGTATAGGATTGCCAAGGAGCAGCTGGTGAGCTTTAAACCACCGACCTTGCAGTTCAAATGACTTTGCAATCTGATGCATTAGCCTACAGCACCACACCAGGACTTCAATTGCACTTTAAGAGGTAGCATGACAATAGTAATGAGGTTGGCCCAGGATCAGGCAGTGTTTTGTTCTGCTGTGCATAAGGTTGCTATGAGTTAGTACCAACTCGATGGCACCTAACAACAACATTTCTCATTAGTATTTTGAGTGCCTTACAAGCTGAAGGGCTCATCTTCTAAAAGTATAATAGACAATGTGTCCTTGCTATTCATAAAAGTTTTAGTGAATAACCTTGCTAAAGTTTGTCTGCCTCTCCTTCTTTCATGCTTGTCTTATTCTGGAAGCTCAGGTGAAATCTGAACACTGGGTGAACCTGTTGGTATTTAAAATACCAGTGTCATATCTTCGAGCATAATAGCAACACATAAGCTACTTCAGTATGACAAATTAACATATGAGTGATTTCTTGTATTACATAATAAGAAACATAGTCTTACATAGTAAATCACTGTGGAACTTTTCATCTGAAGTGGTTTACTATATCATTTTGTTCCTCTCCTCATGATTATGCAAAGGTTATTTACTGTTAGCTTTTATCTTTTGAAATATAGCTTATATTGACATGCTCATGTATTAATTCTTCTAATAATTTGTTGAAGATGATGCTGTGTGCTTTAGCATCTAACTTGCTTATTCAAGTAAGACAAGTTAATACCACTATTATTCAAATTTATGTATTAATCACAAAAAACAATGATAAAGCAATAAAAGAGTTTTCTCAAATTCTACAGTCTGAAATTGATCAAACATGTAGTCAAGATGTATCGGTAATTATTGGTGACTTGAATGCAAAGGTTGGAAACAAAGAGAAAGGATCACTTATTGGAAAGTATGGTCTTGGTGACAGAAACAATGCTGGAGATCACATGATAGAATTTTGCAAGACTAAACTTTTTCACTTCAAACACGATTTTTAAACAACATAGTAGATGACTATACACATGGAACTCATCAGATGGAATATACAGAAATCAAACTGACTACATCTATAGGAAGAAATGGTAGAAAAGCTCCATATTATCAAACAAAATAAGACCAGAACTGATAGTGGAACAGAACGTCAATTGCTGATAGATATGATTAAGCTGAAACTGAGAAAAATTAAAACAAATTCATGAGATCCCACATAAGACCTTGAAAATATCCCACTTG
>NW_006408726.1:752590-753679 GCF_000296735.1 Chrysochloris asiatica
CTGCACTGAAAAACACCCTGAAGGGAGATCTGTGGACTGAGAACCAACAAGAACAGACAGCAAGTAGTGATTGACATATGTGGCACACAACCTGGAACTCAATTACAAACGAAAGAGTAGAGAACAAAACAAAACTATTAAAAACAAATTCATAGGATCTGGGAAGTCAGTCTATGCTCAAAACAATTACAGTGTGAAAGGGCTTTAGTGTGAGATTCTTTTGTAAATAGGAATTAGTCTTTGCTTACTGTTTTATATATCTCTAGATGTTAGCCACTTCAGTTTCCTTTATTTTCCTTAATTCTGTCTTCCTTGTTTTCTTTGTGTTTCTCAAGACACTCCTTCTTTTGTAATTCTAAACCTTTTAATTTTCAGCTGCCATCCTCAGATAGTCTAAGGTTTTATGGATAGGTAAGCATTCTGTATTCTTATGATAATAATAATAATAATTTTAAAAAAAGCAACAAAGATCAGTACCATAAATTTCACTCTGAATCATGGCAACATATATCTTCGTAGGATTATGCCCCATATGGTTTTTAGAAGCTGTGATATTTTGCTAGTACAGTGCCAGCCCTTTCTTATATGATGCCAGTGTGTCGGTGTGAATCATCAATCTTTCACCTATTAGACAATTATAAAATGTTATACCACCCAGGTACTTAGAAGGGAAAGTCAGAAAGTATTGCTATAAATCACAGAAAGCTTTATTAAACAAAAATATAAAGTTAATATTTTTGAATGTACTGCTTTCATTTCTTTGAAACTTCTCCAATGAACTCCATGTTCCTCAATTTACACTTCAAATGACAGTCTTGGTATTCATGAGGGACTCTAATCATGAATTGTATAATGTTTGTAGATTTGACGCAACAAACAACTTCTGAAGGGCAGCATCAGGGCTACAAGGTAGATAAGGCAAAGTTTTCTAATGAAATTCTCAAAGGATAGTCCCTACTACCATCAAAGAATCAACAGATACATTATCATGTTGTTAAAAAAATTTTTAAAAATTAAATTCCTCAGTTAATCTTGATCTTTTTCCTACCAATGCATTTAAATTTTTTTCTTAAAACTCTTTATAATTGT
>NW_006408726.1:756665-758686 GCF_000296735.1 Chrysochloris asiatica
TTGGTTCTTTTGGCAGCCCATGGCACTTTCAATATTCTTCTTCAACACCATAACTCAAAAGCATCAATTATTCTAAGGACTAATTAGATAGCTCTTCCTTAATATTCTGGTTAACTTGTTAATTCTATAAGTCTAGTGATGAATAAAGCTGTGATATTGTGAAGTGCAAGTTCGGCAGTTCAAACCCACAAGCCAACTGCTATGAGTCAAAACTGACTCAACAGCATTTAGCTACAAACAAGTTGTTGTTATTAAATGCTATTGGGTTGTTTCTGGCTGATAGCAACCCTGTGTAGATTTAATGCAGTTAACAGTCCACTGCTTATTTTATAAGGCCACATCATTAATGACTCAAATTGTTTACCTTTCCCTCTATTTATTTTGCATTGTGACTTTAAACTATTCCTATTTAAAGGTAGACTACATCTGCTGTATGGTGCTAAATTCAGACTTTGAATTTCTCTGATCAATTGAATGTTGATAATTATGACACAGTTGCTTGAAAACACACTTTGGTGATTCCATTTAATTCTTATTCCTGTCTCTTCCATGAGACTAAGTCTAATATAGCTTGCTGGGGGACAAGGCATGGAGAAGAGCCAAGTTAACAAATTTGTATTAACAGAAGCATCCTAGATAATGCAACAACCAAATGCCTTCCATATTTGTAGAAAAATCCAGCCAAGAGGAGGACAGCTGTCTAGCTGAACTACCAACATCCCCAAATACATAATAAAGCTATTGTTGTTATTGTTGTTAATGGATGTTGAGTTAGTTCCAACTCATAGAGACTTTGTATAAGGTTTCTGAGGAGTGGCTGGTGACTTTGAACTGCTGACCTTGTGTTTCAAACCAACCTTTTAGTCAAAAGTGCCTACACCATCATACTAGGACTCCAAGAACAAATCCATTAATCGACAAATCACATTGAATTGTGAACTAAAAGAAACCTGTAGAATTTTTCAATATTGTGCTTTATGCCTCTGAATAGTATGATAATCTGTTATACAGCAATATAGTAACAATAGGCAATATATGTAAACTGATAACAGGAATGAGATGTTGCATTATATGGAGGATCAGGTATATGTTGGTGATTGATATATTGTGGGTGTTGGTATGTAGTGAGGAAACTACTATAGAAAGCTAATAAAAATAGTGACTCATGTTATGTAATAGAGAACACTTGGCAACAATTTTAATTTTAATTTAGAAGGTAACTAGAGAACTTTTAGAATTGAGCAGGGATACTTTTAAGCATTATGTTGAAAATGATGTTTAAAAGGCACAAAGTGGCTGGCTTACAAGTTTTCAAGACGAAGTTTAGTTTCAGAGTGTGCGGGGGAAGGTAGAATCCCCACTGACTAGTTTTCATTTTGTCTAGGTGAGTCTGGTGAAAGGAGATCATTATAGGATTCTTTTGATTAAATAGTGAGTAATTATTATCATGACTAATTGTGATTGTTATAACTGTAAAGGTAGAAGTCACATAACAAAAAGGGAGGAGTAGTTAAACTTACATTCCAGGAACATAGGATCCTAGGACTTTAAGGAGAGAAGAGCATGAGCAGAAAGTGGGACCATAATCAGAGAAGCAGGGACACCAAAGATGGAGGCAGAGATGATAGCATGGAGAGATAGATCAGCTGAGGACTCGGGACTCAGGGAAAGAGAATGGCTGTGTGCTGCTGGCCAAGAGTCTGGCTTGCAGAATGTGTCCTTTAATTGTTTAAATGATTGTATATTCCTGTATGTTTTTGTGTACATCAAAAACAAAACAAAACAGAAGGAATAGAAGCAAATACTGTTGAATTATTATGCATGGAGGAGATTGTAATCATTAAAATGAAACAAAAATACAATAGGTTGAGTGCAAAACTGATTTCTCCTATATAAACTATCACTCAAACTTTTAAAAGTTTTGAAGAACAAAGATGTCAGCTTGAGGACTAAGGTGCACCTGACCTAAGCCATGGTATTTTCAATAACCTCATATGCATTAGAAAGCTGGACAGTGAATA
>NW_006408726.1:759546-761467 GCF_000296735.1 Chrysochloris asiatica
CATGAATTTTTGAAGCTCCCTTGTAGCTCAAACGATGACTCCAGGACTGGACTAAAAGAGATTGAATATTCAAAATGTATACAGGTCTCTGGATTCAAAATTTTCTGGAAAAATGTTCGAATGTTTTCCAGTTTTCATTTTGATGTCATCACCAAGAGTAATGGACATAGAAGAATGTTCAAGTGGTTAGAGCCATTAGATATGAAACACTATCAAGAGGTTAGAGCCAATGAATTGCAAAACACTCTTCAGTCACAAAAATGGGGCTTGACCAAGAACATCTTATTCCAGAGTGGGAGTATTTGGCTACATTTGCACAACAAGATTTTATGACTGTGATGACTAGACTAGTAACTCCTGCATTTCCCTTTCTTCCTCTTTTGGGGAATGGTAATATTTATAACAATTATCCTATCTTTGTTTAATCACAGATTTTGAGTATGTATTAGTGGGTATGTGTGTAAGAAAATGTGCTTTTTCATAGGTTTCCAAATCAAGAGATGCACCATCTGGAAGTAATATAGATTAGGAGAACTTGGATTTAGAGCCTAGTGATGTTACTCTATGAAACTTTTGAATGTCTGAGATCAAACTAAAAATATTATACATTTGACATAGATAAGAATAAGCATGTCCAGAAGAATGCTAATTACACAAATAGCTTCCAGTCTTCATTGTACCACATGTTTATATCATTACTTTGTAGCATCTTTAACAACTAAAATCTAGATATCTGTTTATTGGTTCTAATTGACTATGTGACTTCTTTGATCAGTGATATGTGAGCAGTTCTGACTAAGGAGAGACTTGCAAAAATGTTGTCATGCTTCTACTTCTTATTTTGTTCCTCTGCTTTTTCCATAAGAACATGTCTGCTATAACCTCCTATAGAAGAAAGCACATGTGGCAGAGCCAGGTTATCCATTCTTCTCAGCAAAGACATGCTACAATATTTATCAGTCAATTTACTTCCAGATATTTGAACTAGCACAACAAAAATTATCAAGTTATCTTATCAACCTATAGCTAACTTCAGAAAAATGCATTAATCCTTCAGAGCACAAGCATAAAATAATAATAATTTTGTCAAACATAAGTGATTGGAGTGGCTAGTTACATAACACTATTGTGAAATAAGTAACAGATGCAAAGTTTTTGTTTGTTTGTTTGTTTTTTAATTACATTAAAAGTAAATCCTGGGGAGGTGGAGCTTGATGGCAACTCAGGTGGAGGTGCAGCGAAGTTCACCGTCAGCAATAACACAGAATACCAGGCAAAGCAGATCCAGGGCAGAGCTCCAAAACTCGGAACCACAGAGATAGGAATATTTTAAAGGTTTGAAGGCTTATAGCATGTGGAATTTGGAGCTGAAGTAAAAAAAATCACATACTTTTGAATCTGCCGGACCTGGATTAGAGGCACGGTGACGAAATCCTGGGCAAGACCAAGCAGCAAGACAAAACAGGAGGAGCAGAAACACCAAGGAAAAAAAGTGAAGGGAACCTTGGGACAAAGGTGGACAATAAACTTTGTCAGTTTTGCTTCGTTCTAATTTTCTTTTTTTCTTTGGTATCTGGTAATTGGCATGTCCACTGTTTGCCCACCTCCATTCTGATGAATAGAGGGAAAACCTGAGCCATGTGGCCAACCCCCACCCTCACCACTGGTGGGTTCTTCTGCCATGCATGCACACAAATACTCAGCCCCAGCCTGCGTTCTTATTATCTATTTCTTTTTTGTCTCCCTATATTACACAAGAAGAGTCAGCAACTGCTGCCATATAGCCAAGCTACAATCACAATCTATAATAAACACCAAAACCAAGGAAAGAACCAATACCAACTACCATATACCAGGGAAACAGATAACACCTGTGAAAGTTACTCTGAGTTAAGCAATAAGAAGAGTGAAAAGGGAAGCC
>NW_006408726.1:771578-774709 GCF_000296735.1 Chrysochloris asiatica
GGACTGTCTGCTGAAGACCGGGGGGAGGGGTGTAGGGGGCAGGTTGGTTGATGATGCATGGAGAGGATTGTAACCATGGCAATGAAAGATATATGATAGAATGAATGTATAACTAATGTTCTCCCATGTAAACTATCACATAATTCACAATAAAAAAAATTTTTTTAAGTATATACTGGAAAAGTTTGCATGGAAATAATATTGGTGTTAAAATAGCCTCAGGGTCTTTCCTACTAAAAATATCATTTTTAGTAGGTTGTTAATGGCTCTTAAAGACATGTCCATAGATGAATCCCAGGAATTTATGATATTACCTTATATGAAAAATGTATCTTTGCAGATATGTTTGTTTTAAGGATCTCAAGATGTGATGATTATCCTGCATTTTCTGGGTAAAGCCTATAAGTTATCACAGTATCTTTATAAGTGAGCCAGTCACAAGAAGTTAAATGAAGTAAGGAATAGATTCTCCTCCCCAAACTCCAGATAACCTGTGGCCTTGATGAAATCTTTATTTCAAACTGCTGGCCTGCAGAATTGTAAGAGAATAAATTTCTTTTGTTTTCAACCACCAAATTTATTTTAATTTGTTACAGTTGCCACAAGAAATTAATATACCATTATTATATTAAGGTATTTATCTAATTGTACTTGGTCGTTTGTATCTCCATCTCATAATACAAACAGCAATATCTTCTAAAACAAAGATAGGAGAATATTCTTTACTAAATCACTAGTATTTCCACAAATCCTAATATAAAATAAGACATTAGAAGTTTTGTGATAGAATTATCAACTTCCATGTGGGACATCCAGATATGGTTCTCAGACAAGTAACCACAAACACAGCAAACACTTGTGTGTTAGGAGTGACTAACATGATTCTTTGACGCTGAACATGTTTCAGGATGATGTTGTTCTATTTTAGTGACTACATGGAAAGATTTCTTAGAAACAGCCACATCAAAGTAAACCACAGCTTATATAACAAACAAAATGCAATTAAAAAAAGGACAAGGGAATATATAAATGTCAATAACAGTATTAATTAAATGGGGCACTGAGAAGGTTTTAGCTTAGCCTAAAATAAAATGAAGTCTGAATAGCTATCTTAGAGCAGCAGTTAAAGTTTAATTTCTTCCCTAGCTACATACTATAATTAATCACTCCTCTTCAATCTATATAGCAGAACTTGTAGCTGCAATGAGAGAATCAACTCTCCTCCAGGAAAAGGTGACATCAGCAATCAGAAAAGATTGAAATGGTCACTATATTCTGTGCTACCAACCCAACTATTGACACGATTATCCTAACTACTAGAATAGAAAAACAATAAAACAATGCCTGACCACATATTTCTCAATCTCGATTTTCTTCTCTCTTAAAAGCCAGAGCCTGACCTTCAGCTGGGGAGGCATATCTTAGAGATTCTTGCTCTCCTGTCCTTTTAGGTATCAGTATTTAATAAGCACTTTTCTCTTTGCTCTGAACCATGTCTCTGAGAATTGGCATTAGCTGTGGCAGGTGATAAGAAACCCCTTTTGGTTACAAATCTGGTAACTCAGATGAAACAGTTTGTCATCTGAGACACAGGAGCCCAGGTAGGACCAGTCATCCCAAAAGGTCCTTATATGCATGAGAGGGGATTTCCCCTCATGGGTTCATATGAATGGTGAATTCTAGCAAGTTACACCCAATATCCTTTCTGTTTTCAGATCACAATTGAGCATTGTGCAGCAGCTGACAAACTGATCCAGGTCAACAACCCTCTCCTTGCTGCTTTGAAAGCTGGGACAGATAGGACAAGTGGCTACAAGGACTGCTGTGAGTCTCTTGGTTTCTAGTTACTTCTTCAACTCAGATGACCATTCACATGTGTAGCATAACAAAGAGCAAGGATTATGTATGGTTTCAGGAAAGCAGGCCTGAATTTTGTTTTCAGGTTCCTCTAGAGACATATGTGTAGGATAATCATTAGACTGCTGAATGTAAGTTTGGCAGCTCAAACCCACCAGCCATTCTTCAGAAACCCTATACAATGGTGCTATGAGTCAGACTACCACTCACATATCATTTTGTCCTACTGTGGTGACTTGCATGTTGCTGTGATTCTGGAAGCTATGCCACAAGTATTTTAAATAGCCATGATAGACAAATTTCAGCTGAGATTTCAGATGAAGACAGAATAGGAAGAAGCAGAGACAGACTAATTCTAAATATTAGTCACTGAAAACCCTATGAATAGCAGTGGAACACTGTCAGGTAGCACCAGAATATTAAATTATTGCAACATGAAGAACAGCAGAATTTTGTCAGATAAAGTGCTGGATGAGCACCTCAGGTTGGAAGGTACTCAAAATACAACTAAGGAAGAGCTGCCTCCTCAAACTAGAGTTGACTGTGATGATGCAAATGGATAAAACGTTCACGGCCTTCATTTGCTGATGGGGAACAACTCAAAATGAAGAGAAACTGCTGTAAACATCCATTACTAATATGAATATGGAATATACAAAGCATGAATCTAAGAAAATTGGAAATTGTCAAAATGAAATGAATGAACATGGAAATTGTAGGCATTAATGAGCTCAAATGTACTGGTATTGGACATTTTGTATCTGACAATCCTGGTGTGGCGCTGTGGGTTAATGCACCAGACTGCAAAGTCATTTGAACTGCAAGGTCGGCGATTCAAGCTCACCAGCTTCTCCTTGGAAACCCTATACAGGGTCGCTATGGGTCAGAATTGACTCAATGACACTTAACAACAACAACAATCATAAGGCTTACTATGCCAGGAATGACAAATTGAAGAGGAAAGTTGATGTATTCATCATCAAAAAGAACATATCAAGATCTTTCTTGAAGTACAATGCTGTCTGTGATAGGATAATATCTATATGCCTACAGGGAAAACCAGTAAATACCACTATTATACAAATTTACACAGCAACCACTGCAGTAATGGTGAAATTGAAGAATTCTACCAACTTCTTCAGTCTGAGATTGATCAAATATGCAATCAAGATGTATTGATAGTTACTCATGATTGGAATGCAAAGATTTGAAACAAAGAAGAAGGGTCAGTAGTTGGAACATATGGCCTTGGTGATAGAAATGATGATGAAGAC
>NW_006408726.1:775502-777709 GCF_000296735.1 Chrysochloris asiatica
AAAAAAAAAAAAAAAAAGTCAGTGTTCAATCGTTTTTTGTTGTTGTTAAGTACCATGAAGTCGGTTGTGATTCATAATGACCCTGTAACAGGGTTTCCAAGGCTGTAACTCTTTATGGGAGCAGAAATTATTTTAAGAGATTGCATATAATCAAGAGCCAATGATACTGAAAGAAGAATTTAAAAGTGCATTGAACACATTGGCAAACAACAAGGCACCAGGGATTGATGGAATAAAAATTAAAATTTTTCAACAAATTGATGTAGCACTGGAGGCACTCACTCATCTATGCCAAGAAATTTGGAAGACAGATCCCTGGCCCATTGATTGGAAGTGATCCATATTTGTGCTCATACAAAGAGAGGTGCCCCAACAGAATGTGGAAATCATCAGACAATATCATTAATATCACAGGTAAGTAAATGTTACTGAAGGTTATACAAAAACAACAGTAGTCATACATTGACAGAGAATTGCCTGTTCAAGATGGATTCAGAAGAGGATGTGGAACAAGGGATATCATTGCTGACATCAGATGGATTTTGGCTGAAAGCAGAGAACAGCAGGAAGATGTTTATCTGTGTTTTATTAACTACACAATGACTTTCGATTATGCAGATCATCACAAGCTATGAAAACATTGCCGAATATGAGTATTCTTAACGAGAACACTTAATTGTGTTCATGAGAAGCCTGTGCATAGACCGAGTGGTAGTTGTTCAAACAAAACAAGGAAACACCAAATGGTTTAAAGTTAGGAAAGGTATGTGCCAGGGTTGTATTTATTCACCATACTTATTCAATGTTTATGTTGACCAAATAATCCGAGAAGCTGCATTATATGAAGAAAAACATGGCATCAGAATTGGAGGAGGACTCGTTAATAACCTGCAATGTGCAGATGATACAACCTTGCTTGCTGACAGTGAAGAGGACTTAAAATACTTACTGATGAAGATCAAAGACCACACTCTTTGGTATGGGTTGCATTGAAATGTAAAGAAAACAAAATCCTCACCACTGGATCAGTAAACAATATCAATATAGATGGAGAAAAGATTAAAGTTGTCAAAGATTTCATTTTGCTCGGATCAACTGTCAACACTCAAGGAAGCAGCTGTCAAGAAATCAAATAATGTATTATGTTAGGCAAATCTGCACAAGACCACTTATGTTTAAGAGCAAACATGTCAGTTTGAGGACTAAGGTGCTCCTCACCCAAGCCATGCTATTTTCAGTAACCTCACATGCATGCGAAAGTTGGACAGTGAAATGAGACCATAGAAGAATTGATTCATCTGAATTTTGGTGTTGTAAAAGAATATTAAATGTACCATGGACTGCCTAAAGAACAAATTAATCTGTGTTGGGAGAATGCTCCTGGGAAGCCCAGTGACCAGACTTCATCTCTCATACTTTGGACATATTTTATCAGAAGGGACCAATCCCTGGAGAAAGGTATCTTGTTTTGTAAAGTCGAGGGTTAGAAAAAAAAGAGGAAGACCCTGAATGATATGGATTAGCACAGTGTCAGCAGCAATGATTGTGAGGTTGACACAAGTCTGGACAGTGTTTCATTTTATTGTGTATAATGTCACTATGAGTTAGCACCAACTCTATTGCACGTAACTTCAACATTAGTTGGAACCGATGGCACTTAACAAAAAAAATTGAAGAGATACATGTGTTACCTCTGTTTCTTTAAGGAATGAGGTTGTGGCCTTTGTTTCAGTTTGTCTCACTTGACTAATCTAGGATTCTTTTGTCCTGGAATTGAGAATAGGACAGAATTTCTGAATGTTTTTTCAGACTCCATCTACAGGTAATGGTGAGTAGTGACATGCACCCACATTCAAGAAAAATGCTCCCCCTCCTTCAGTAAGGGATTGGAGAATTTTTGACTATCCCCCAGCAGGTTTACCAAAAAATTCACTGTCAATCTCATTTCTTTGCCTTCCATCTAGTGGCCACCAGTCCCTGAGTTACAGACTGTAGGGAGTGGCCTCTATCACTGGGGAAAAGACTGAAGGAAGGGGCAGGCTCCCTTGACTCTAGGTTATGAATAGAATGTGAGAGTGAAGAAAATAATGGCTGTTAAGACTAATTGGAATTTTAACACTTCAGGTGTTCAGTTCATTTTTTCTGTGTTTTTGTCTGTTCTTTGTTTTTGAACTTGGATTTCATACTTTTCAAGCTTCATTTAAAAA
>NW_006408726.1:778189-779104 GCF_000296735.1 Chrysochloris asiatica
TTTGTTACAAAACTTCTACCTTCACAATTGTGACAGTTGCAATTAATCATGATAACAATTACTCACTATTGAATCATAAGAATCTTATTCACATCACTTTTAATCAGACCCATCTAGACAAGAAGAAAACTATTCAGTGGGAACTCTTTTTCCCCCCCACACATATATTAAACTAAACTCCCCCCTTGAAATCTTTCAAGCCAGTCAGTTCATGCCTTTATCGCCCCCCTCATTTTAGGGTTGTTGTTGTTAAGTTTGGAATCGAGTCGATTCCAAACCATAATGACCCTGTATAGGGTTTCCAAGGAATAGCTGGTGGGGTTGAACTACTGACCTTGTAGTCTGCCATAACATGGCAGACTACAAACTGACTTTATAGTCTGCCATATTAGCCCATAGTGCCACACCAGGACTCCAATGTCTAAGGTAGCCAATATTTAAGTTGCCCATCCCTATGTACCCTGTGTGCAAAGGGGATACCATTGATACTTGATGGGAAGACTCCTTCCCACTCTGTTGGTATTTAGAATTACAACATCCATGAGTATAGGTCAAGTTCATCAAATTATAGCAATTTACCCTCATTTCCTTTCTCAAAAATTGTTTTGTTCTTCTTCTTTTTTTTTTTTTTTAATCTTCCTCTAGTTGAATTCTGATTACCAATCCATCGAGGTTAAGTCAAATGGGTATTATCTGAAACTTGGGTGTTCTTGTGTAACTTCTCTCACTTCACATCGGCTGGATGCTTCACTCTCATCCCTAGCCCTCTGAGGCTATGTCCTTGCCCATAAGCTCAGGTGTCCCCAGGTCTCGCCACACTTTGGACCAACCGCCTTTCCTCTTTTCTCTCTCTTCTCCAGGTTAACAGGAGTCTGTGGAATGTGGTTGAACTTAGCCCATTTCTCCATTGCTGCC
>NW_006408726.1:779354-795527 GCF_000296735.1 Chrysochloris asiatica
TATCTTCTATCACTCTAGCTGTTCCAGGCTGGTCTGCTTGTCCTTTCTAATGGGAATGTCCCACCTCAGAAGGTTCTGGATAGAGCTCAGGATTCCACCTATGGTCCTATATACTGCAAAGGCTCTGCAGTAGGCCTATTTCACTGGGCAAGTTCTAGTTATTTGAATTTTAGGCTTTGGTTTAAAGCCAATCCATAGGTTTCCCCCCTGAGAGAGAAGGGGAAGAGATTTGAGCAAATATTTGAGTATTGAAGTAGGACACACACAAAAATAAAACAGGAAATAGACAAGGGGTGAATGTTGTGGGCACAAGAGCTGGTAAATAGGAAGCAATGTACAAAGAAAAGTTATCCTAACCACAAGACCACACTGGGCAATCACCACCCTTAGGAAGGTGTGAAAGTTGTTTATCTCTACGGACTAAGCACTCCCAGGAAAGGAAATACAACAATTACACATTGGTCCTAAAACACTGACTGAGATAGTGGGGACCTACAAAGGGTGTGTACTACTGGTGTGGTACACCAGTAGTGTGGTAAGATCAACACTGGGCTGCGATCCACAAAATCAGCAGTTCAAATTCACCAGTTGTTCCTTGGAAACCATATACAGTGTTGCTCCAATTTGGAACCAACTCTATGACTCTTAACAACAACAACAACTCATGTGTCACTATAGGATAAGCACTGGACTGCTAACTACCAGGTCAGTGATTCAAAACTACCACCTATTCCTTGGAAACCCTATACTAGGTCATTATGAGGCAGAACCCACTCAATAACATTTAACAATAACAAAAATCCATCAGGTGGGGGGGCTTTTTAAAGAGTTAATAACAGGACATACCAGAGGAAACATTTCTGAGAACTCTCCCTTAGGCTGCATACAAAGAATTGGCAAACCTTCAGTCATCGGCCAATGAGGAATAAAAAGAAAGTGAGAGAATTAATTCTTAAGAAAGCCAAAGGAAAAACATAGAACCAAGGTAAGAAAATAAATAAATAAATAAATAAATATAGAAAATCCTTGAAGGCCAGAGGAAAGTTAAATGGAAGATTTAATTTATGCCACAAAGAGCAGCAGAATGTGTACATGCATTTGGGCATAAAAGTGAATTGTTCATAATTTAAAAACATTACAATATTAGAAACATATAACAAAGGAAAATAATTGTAGAAGTTTGTTAAAGATTTTCAGTTGATATGATCAAGGTTCTTATCTATTTGAAACTCAAGTTTTAATAAGATAATTCATAAGGATCTGTAAAATCTTTGATATCAAATGCAAATAATTAGGTTTCTTTCTATTAAGAAAAGTTTTCCTTGGTTGTTGGGTTAAAGAGTTAGTGTTTATTCTTAAGTTGGGTTAAAGAGTTAGTGTTTATTCTTAAGCAATTTTCTTTGAAAGCAAAGTTTTTTTTTTTTTTAAAAAAACAGGTTAAATTCCTGAGAATAATAACAGTCTTAAGAATTTAGAACTGCATAGAAAATTCATAAAGGATTTTTCTGTGTATGGCAAAGGGACTAGAAGGTTTTTATAATGAGATAGGTGTTTGATTCTTGTTTGAGGTGAAATTTATATTATTGTTTCCTCTTATGCTTTTGCCTAATACTGAACAGCAGGCATATAATCTAATACTATAATTTTATTAATAAAAAGTTTTATCACAAAACTTGGTTACAATTTTGTTTTGTTTTTATAATTTAATAGTATAAAACCAGTGGGTTTAATTGGTAAAGTTCCTCCATTTAACCTCAAAATTTAATTGAGATATTTAACAACTTAATGATTGATATAGAAAATGTTGTTTCAAGACTGTTATGTGGTATAATTTAAGTTCTTCCAAAAGGGAAGGCTAGTTGTTTATATTTAAAGTTTAATTCTGTTTAAGGTTTTGAAAACTAACTTTATTTGGGTCCCATATATTTATGTTATCTAAAGCTAGGTATGATCTCTTTGCTTCATTTGATTCTGAGTGCTTACTGTGTCTAAGCTCCTCCTTTTGTATTGTGTTAAGGGCCACACAGTTCTTTTCCTTCTTAGAAAGCCTACTTGTTCCTGGTCTATGATCAATCACTGTAATTTAATTTAAAAACAGGTGAATGTTTGTGGGTTTTAATATTGTTGAAAATTGATGACATGAATTAATTGTAACAGAGGATTTTATGTTTATAACAACTTTAAAAAATGAATATAAAAATGTGTTTAATCTATGAAAAATTAATTTTGTGAGTAAAACTATTCTTTCCTATATGTAAAAGAAAATTATCTTTTTATAATGTGATCTGGCCCTGATATACTCTCAGATTGGGGAAAACTTGGTCCAGACATTGTATTTTTTGTTTTGTTTTTGGCTTATCAGAGTATTTTGCAGCTAGATTTGTTTTGTAAAAGACAGGAGAAGTGGAATGAACTGTCATACACTTAGGTGTTTATATCATTGTATTAGAATAAAGCCCTTCAAGAGAAAAAAACAAAAAAAAAACAAACTAGACAGGGGTGAAGGAGCTTTACTCTGCCTCTGGATGTTAGAATTCTTTTGATCACTCCAGAACCAGCACTTAACCCCTGTTCCTGCACCACAGAGCTTTGATTCTCCTGGAACATTAGAATCTGACTCCACCATTCCAGAACACATGGTTTCCCTTTCTTACCCAGGTATGCAATTTGGCCAGGAGTAGGTTTTGCTTGGTCAGGACAATTCCCTTTAAGGGATGTCCCATTGACATTGATGAAAAGGGAGGGTCACACGGACAATGTTTATCTACACATCCTTGTTCACCATCAAAAAGTGGAAGATGGTTTTAGAGTAAGTCAGGAAAGAGGCTGATAAGGTGAATAATCAAAACTCAGTGAATTGGAAACAACTCCCAGAGAAAACTAAAACAGTTTCTCAGGATAACTGGGTTTTTCAAAATGCAGAAACCCAAATTTGAATTAATTACAAAACCCCTTTACAAAGTTTTGAGATGGAAGAAGAATATCAACCACCCCCCCACCCCCCCATCCTGGAGTGGACGCTGGAATGCCAAAATGCCATTACTGAGATCAAGGGCAAGCTCTAGCAATTATGAAAGCCAATTAATCTATTGGTCCATGACTGACAGAGCTTGGGACTAAGAGTGGTCACTGAGAAAAGGGAACGTCTCCCAAAATACCTGTAACTTACCTTTATGCCTTGGCACAAAGGCCAAGCTAATCACCTTAATCAGGGCCTTCCTTCAGGGCTCTCTCACCTGCACACAGGCCAAATTAGAAAAACAGGGTTGGCTAGTCATGGTGGCTCATCACAAGACACATGTGTCTCAGAAATGTTATACCTATTGGAGGCTATCCAAGAACAAGCCACAGTAACTATCACTATTACCCCAGTCACACCAACACTGGGCTAAAGATATTCACACCCAAGTACTCTCTAAAGATCTCAAAAGCACAGCTAGCTAGAGATACAAAAACTCATCAATTAAATGGAAGTTGCACAACTCCTGGAGACTCCAATTTACTGAAATAAACAAACAAATGAGAAGATGGACCACACTCTAAAAAAGACCCTGGCAGACTAATCTCACTTGGGACCAAGTGCTTTCCTTTGCCCTACTCAAAATCAGAGTTACCCCAAGAGACAGATCCAAGTTGAGCCCCTATGAATTAGTATTTGGTGGTAGTAGTGTGCTGAGGCATTGACTCTGACTCATAGCAACCCTGCATAGGGTTTCCAGGCTATAAATCTGTATGGGAGCAGAAACCCTCATCTTTCTCCCAGCTGGTAGTTTCAAACTACTGACCTTGAGGTTAGCAGCCCGACTTGTAACCACTACACTACCAGACCTCCTTATGAATTAGTATATAGGAGACCATTTCTAAAGAAAGCCTTTTTACCCATCATGATCATTACTGAGGTTCAGAAATGTGAATGTTGTGATACTTTGGCCCAACATTAAAGTCAATCAATTTGCTTCTTTCTGAATGTATTCCTCCTTGGAAAATGTCTTTCCACAAATATTTTTCAGGAGACTATATACTACTTCCTGGTGGCACTGTGGGTTAGTGCACTAGACTGCAAAGTTGGTTAAGTTCACCAGCCACTCCTTGGAAATGCTCCTCACTCTGGATTGGAACTGACTCAATGGCACTTAACAACAACAGCACATGCTACTTAAAGTGTGGAAAGACCAGCACCTGCATAAAGAACACCAAGTTAATTCCTTTATACCCCCATATCAACTCTATGGCACTTAACAACAACATCTGTACTTAAGTATAAGTTTGCTATGAGTAGATGGCTTGTTTATTAGCTTTTTTTAACCTGGCTTCAAGTTTTTCTCTTTTAAAAATCCCACCAAACTGAAGGGAACCTCCGCTTGTTCTTTATGTAATGTCTAAGCTGAAGATACCCTATTCCTACCTTTTATTGTACCAGCCCTTCCCCCAGTGAGGCCTAATCAATGAATAAAGCAAGACCTGCTGTTACTATCATTTGGGATTTCAAGTCCTCACATACCAATAAGAAGAGCCCTATGGCTGATACCACCCAACCCAATAATAAATATCTTTGATTTCCATTCAATAAGTGTCCCCCAAAGACCCTGAGACTTATTTTATTACATACAAGAAAACCCAAAATCAGAATAAAGAAGTAAAGGAAATTCAAATTCTTATTCTTGGAATGCAATAGCTATCACATATCCTAGACAGATGGGACTGGTACTCTAATGGGCTAGTTACTATGTCCCAAGCCATAGCAAAAGTAAGGAAATTGAGAGATTGTAGTTGCATCATCAACTCCTCTAGTCAGAGGGCAATCTAAGTCATATATGACTTCTCCAGTGTTTGACTACAATGCAGACTGGATTTCCTCATTTTCTATTCCCTTGTGCTTAAAACAGGGCAAAAAGAGATACTAATGAGGTCATTTTAAGCAAAGTAGAAGAAAGATATGACTCCATATTAGAAGAAAGAGTTTTTGGATAGTAGTTCCTCTGAACTACTGTCCTGAAACAGGGGTTCTAGCAAATGGAAATGATCATATATAATTTATCTCCTTTGAAGTTGTTAAAGTCTTCATTTTGCTTAGATCCACAATCAATACTCATAGAAGCAGTAGTCAAGGATTTAAATGACATGTTGCCTTAGGAAAATCTGCTGTACAAGACCTCTTTAAAGTCTTCAAGAGTAAAGATTTCAGTTTGAGGACTAATGTGTGCCTGACTCAAGCCATGGTATTTTCAATCTCGTCATATGCACATGAAAGTTGAACATTGAATAAGGACTATTGTAAACTAATTGAAGTATTTAAATTTTTATGTTGGCAAAGAATATTGAAAGTACCAAGGACTGTCAGAACAAACAAATCTGCTTTGGAAGAAGTGCAGTGAGAATGCTCCTTGGAAGTGAGGATGGAAAAATTTCTTCTCTTTTGCTTTGTACATATTGTCAGGAGGTATCAGTCCCTGGAGAAGAACATCATGTTTGGGAAAGTGGAGGGTCAGTGAAAAATAGGAAGAACTCCCAAAATATAGATTCACATAATGGTGACAACAATGGACTCAAAAATAACAAAAGTGGTGGTTATGGCACACAACCAGGCAGTGTTTAATTTTGTTGTGTATAGGGCCACTAAGAGTAAGAACCAATTTGCTGGTACCCAACAACATTGGCACTGGGGATGAGAAAAGCTTTAAGGGATCAGCATACCTCCTTGAATTCATTAGCCAAAGTAGTTTTAAATAGTCACATTGCTTTGGACATTTTGCTTGCTAAATTTGGTGGGATTTGTATTGCTATTAAAAAGACTTGCTGTACTTGGATGAAAACAATAGGAGAAGTTGAACTCTAATCCATGCCATCCATAAAGCAGCAAAATAGACTAGTCCTTAGATCTAAGAAACCTGGGTCTGATTTACCAGTCTCTTCCCTACTTTGAGATCTTGATTTACTCTCTTAATTACTATAGGAATTATCATAATGCTAATCTGTCTTTCCCTCCCCTGTTTAATAAAAGCAGTGGCTAAGGAAACAATTGATACTGTTAGAGTGAGTGAGGTCTTTGCACTGCAGGAGAGTACTCCCTTCATATTGACAAGGAGATATTTCTGCCAGCTAATCCAGCAAGATGCCTCCACTTTTGTAACTTGTTCTCTGTCCCAGACTATGCCAGGCTGCATTAGAGTTTCTCATGCCCACAGCACCCCCATTCAGCAGAAAGCAGCTAGATAGAAGAAACACCTATTTTCCAAGCTTGAGAAATGAACAACAAAATATTGAAATTGGGAATAGGGCACTGAGAAGGTTTTAATTTAGCCTATAATACAATGAAACCCAAATAGCCATCTTAGAGCTATAGTTAAATTTCCTTCCTACCTATATTTCACAACACTCTTTCTTCAGTCTCCAAAACAGAATTGTTTGCTCAAATGAAAGGGGCAACTCTCTTCCCAGGAATGAAAGTGAAATCAACAAACAAGAATGGCTGAAATGGTTACTATGTTCTAGATGTGACAACTTTAACTACTGAATCTCCCTAACTGTTACAATCACCCTAACTAATTGAATAGAAAAACAATACAGCAATGTTTGACCACAAATACCATGATTTTTATTTTCTTTACAGTTAAAAACTTCCAACTGTCCTCCAGTCAGAGATACAGATCTGGGAGCTCTCCAACTCCGATGTCTTTTGATTGATTCACATTAAACTCTTAATTTTTTACTCTGAGCTTTGTCTCTGAGTATTGGTTTTATCAGCAGCATGTTATAAGAAAACCATTTGTGATTACATTACTATTTGGTTTATCACAAAGAACTGGGTTAAAGAACAGCATATACACTATTACTCTATTGTGTTTTTAAAGGAAATATAATGTTACCTTGCAGGGCCTATGTATACCATAATTTTTTCAAATAAACACATATCTTCCATGTTTGTTTGTCAACTGCTCTTTCCCCCTTTAAAATATTTTTGTAAGTGACATTATGCCAATTCCCCACCCTGTACATGTTGCCACTGAAGTAAAAAAGAGAAAAAAAAAACATGTTTATAAAATATTTGGGTTAGGGGGGAGAGCAGTGAAAAACAAATATAGAAGGTGGTTATTTGCATGCAAATACAGTATAGGAGTCCTGGTATGGTGTTGTGGAATAAGCACTAGACTGCTAGCCACAGGTCAGTGGTTCAAGCCCAATAGCTGCTCCTTGGAAACTCTATACATGATCATTATGGGTTGGAACTGACTCAATAACAGCAACAATATATAGTCATAGCTACTACTCTGTAAATGGAAGTGTGGTGGCTCCATAGGATAAGCACAGCAAACTACAAGGTTTGCATAGAAAATCACAAAGTTGGTAGTTCGAGCCCACCAGACATTCTGAGGGAGAAAGAATGAGGTTTTCTGCTCCCACAAAAGATTTAAAGGCTCAGAAACCTTATACAGGATTGCTCCAAATCAAAGCTAATTCTATGGCACTTAACTGCAACAGCAATACTATGGATAGAATGTAAAGGAGAAAGAAGAAGGATTTCATCTTGAATATTTAGCTATTTTTTCCATTTTAAATGAGTATGGATAATTCTGTTAGGCACATAATACCAAACTAATAAATACTAGAATATAATGTTTGCAACATAGTATCAAAAGTCTCAGAAACAAAAGTCTTTCACAGAAGGTGGGGTAGACAACCAAACCTGTGGAAAGATCATAACATTGCAAAAAGTGTTTGTTTGTCATTTTCCAAATGGTAACAGAGAATCATATAATTAAAAATGCATTATTTGGGTTTGAATGCATACTGGTCTTTTAGTGGTTCCTCCTTTTAGATACGCCTTCCATGTGTCAGGACATATTTTACGTCTAAATTCTCATTGCTGATATATGATGGATCATCCAATGTAAGAGGCCACAGATGAAGATCACAGCTGACACTGAGTGCTTGGAAGGAAGTTGTTTCAATGTAGTAGAGAAAGAAAAAGAAAAAGAAAAAAAAAAAGTTGGACAAAGGAAAAGCTACTAATGGAAAAACATGAGAAAGTTATCAACTAGTTTTCTAAAGCCAGCCCCTAGAAAAGGACATTATGATTGGTACAGTAGTAGGCCTACAACAAAGGTAACCCTCAGTGAACCAGCTTGACAGGATAATCCAAATAATGGACTTAAACTTACAATCATGGAGATGGAGCAAGATGGAGGAAGGCTTAGCTCACTATGCGCCAACGCCATAGCATCTAACAAACACAGAAACCATTGTTTTCTAAGGAGTATATACATTTAGCTACTGTGTTACAGCCAAAAATATAAAGGTATTATAACTATTTATATGAAATAATTCAAAAGATTTCACATGCCTTGTATTCATCAGTCAGCTGTGTAGAAATTTGAAAAAAATGTAATGAAAATATTCCCTATTGCTAGATAGACATAAACTGTCTTCTAAGGATACACAACCTCAGGTTAAAAACAATAATAAGAAAATAAAAATCTGCAGGACTGTTGTATTCTGAAGCAAGGTGCTTTATAGAAATCGAGAGAAACCACACAATTCAATTTTTGCCTTGAGAGACTTTCAAAGTCCTAGTAAATATTTTACTGACCATTTTATGATTTTTAGTAAATGAAGTACATAAAGCACCAAAGAAACTAAGAAAAAATATGTTATTCTATTTCAATTTTATAACACCTCTCACATTAGTGGTATATGAGTTTATAATATGTAATGATACAGTACATCGATTCTAATAGTTGTGTTACAATATTCAGAATTCTCAAAGCACAGAGTAATAAAAATCACTTTCTATTGCACCTATAATTTAAAACTTTGAAATAGAAATAGGATTATATGCATAATAGAAATAAACCTTTAAAGCACTCATATCTGGTGCTTTGACAAGCAAGAAAATGTTCATATTGTCAGTGATATAGAATGTATAATTAAGTATAAATATTCAAATGGAAGCACTTTGCTGATGCAACAGCTGAATTAATATGAATACAAAAAAATTCAGGTAAAAAAATTTATCTTAGAGCATGTATCTATTGTCTTTATACAAACTCAATAACTAGCACAGAATTCCAGAAACAGTAGATAATCATTTTTCAAATATTTGTTCATTTAGTCCTATTTCTATAACAAGGCATTGAATAATTATCAATATTAAGATCTTAACAACAAGATTTCTGACTAGTGATATCATGGTTTTCTGTAAAGGTCTTTAACATTATATTTATGAGAATAAAGTACATTTGTGAAAATGTCAGGGAGAAGTAACAGGAAAATGCAATATTGTCCCATTATGTGAAGGCCCTATGTTATTCAACTATGAAGAACAATTATATTCTGACATACATGGGTTGCCATGAGTCACAATTAACTTAACAGCAGCTGGGTGGGTAGGGTCAATATGCTTGAGTGCTAAAAGAGAGTTTGCATTTCCCTCAATAGTTCCTAAGAAGAAAGACCTTTAAATATACTTCTGTTAAATATCAGCCATGGGAAACCCTACGGAGCACAGTTCTTCTCTGTGGCAGTCATGAGTCAGGATAAATTTAATAACAACTGTTTTTTTTTTATTTTGTTGAGGGATTATTGGCCAGACTAAGAAGAGAGGAAATATAAAGTTCTTAGAACTGAAGTTCATGAATTTATATACAGTTTTTTGTTTGTTTGTTTGGTTCAAATAAATATTGCAAGAATAGCAAAGTGGCCGTGATTTTCAATATTTTGCTTTCAAAACATATATATCGTGTTTTGTTTGGTCTAATTTATGATACTTCATCCAGATCTGATGGTCTTACTTTATATTTGATAATGTTGATAATGTTATTAAGTTGTGAAACATCGTGATCCTGTATAGGATTTACAAGTAGCAGTCTAAAGCTTATCCTATAGCACCACACCAGTACTCTTTTATTTGATAATAGGTCTGACTTAACTAACAATGATAACCAAATAAACTGGGTAAGTGATAGACAACAAATTCTAAAGATTGAAAATTCACTCTTGTATTTAATTCTCCCTGCCTGCCAGCTTGACAAGGTTCAGATTTTAGGATTTCTCCTAAATGGCTTTATTTATGGCAAGTAAGGGAAATTATAAAACTCCAGCTATTTACTGTGGACTTTGCACAATTACTTAACCTCTCTGTTTTTCTAGTTTTCTGTTATGTCGTCTTAAAATAATGGAAAAAACATCTATTTAAGAGGGTTGTTGTGAGAAATAAATGGAATGATGCATATAAAGCACATTTTCCAGAACCTGACATAGTATACAAAAAAAAAACAAAAAAACCTAGATATGCTCTCAGAATGGAAGTATCAAATCCTCTATGAATAGAAGTATCAAATGTGATAACGAGGTAAGAGAATTGACTTATCTTTTCACTAGGATCTAGTGTGTGCAAGAGAAACTTGTTGAAAGTAACTTGGCACCATTGGAACACTATAAAGGTCAGTTTGAATGAGAGTAACAGGCTCGTAGTATAAGGCTGGAGAGGTGCTTCGAAAACATGCAATAGGAAAAAGAAAATATTGTAGCTTTTGCAGTACATAATCACATGCTCATAAAAACTGTCACAAATACTTCAATAGGAGCCTTTCATCAATACCACAGGGACTTCCATTTTAAACAATCTAGTTTCATCAGCTCGTATAGGTCCTCAAAATGCTCCAGGATGAATACAATGAAAATGCAGTACAATGAAAGTGACTTAAACTAGAGTTTTCAAAAATTCACAGAGCTTTGACTGTGGAATTATAGGCTGGAAAAGGAGCATGATTTCCTTTTTCCCTACAAAATAAAGCATCAACTGGGTATTGATTAGACATTTTGTTTATTCTGTTGGGGCAGTAGTACAGGAAGGTAGAAGTAAGTGATTTTTTGCCATATTTCTTTGTTCTTAGCATGGAAATGTTTTATCAGTTTTTTAACTTCATCTCTAAATACTTTTCTCATTATGTCATCAATGATGCCAGAAAGTATTTGTGTCATTCTCATAGATTACAGAGAAGTAACTGATAGGATGAGCAATGAAGGAAGGGAAAATTAGGAAAATTGCTAAAATATATTGAGAACTCCAGGAGAGATGGGAGACTCAAGTCTTCGACCTGGTTCTGAAACTGATATGTTATGTAACTTTTTAAAAAAACATTGAGACTTCCAGTTTTGGAGCAGGTAAACAGAGACAGATAGTGAAAGTTCCTCTGCTAAAGCCTCAAAAAAAGAACAGTCTGCAGAACAGCTGTGGAGTTTTGGAACCTGTTTAAGGTTCTAGGCACCAGTTTCCTGTGCCAACCTTTGGAGAAGTCTACCTGTGAAAGCAAAATATGGTGATTTCTGAATTGATCCTGGCTATATCCATCCCCACAGGCAGAGGTCCTGAGACTACAGGGTGGAGCCACAGCCATGTGGAGGCAGTGACCCAGCACTAGAAGCTGTGGAGCTGTGCATCTGGAGGGAGAGGTGTGACTGATTTTTCATCTTTCACTTTTCATTTTTCATGTATCATTCCTCTTCACACCAACTGCGCATTTACTACTCAGCAAAGATGTCTCCAGGCAGGCAGGAGAAAACCCCCAAAGGGTCCAGCGTTGCACCCACAGTTTTCCAATGGCTCAGAGAGGAAACCTACAGGGTGCTTCTTATGATGTCTGACTCTGGGACCGAGCCACAAAGTTGACCTGGGCAGGACCCTTCATCCCTTCCTGCAAAGCAAAGGCAAGTGGACAGTCTATCACAATTTTATTTTTGTTTTTGATTGGTGGTTTCAGTCTCTGCTTCTATACTGTTACTGTCTTTGGTCTTTTGAGTCTCACTCTTTTCCCAGGGGTTGGAGCTATCTCTCCCAAGAAGAGATGGCAACTGTGCTCATATAGCCAAGCTACAAGCATACCCTGTAATACCACACCATCTGGACAAGGGTCAAAACCAGCTGCTAGGCATTACATGTGAAAAGGAAAGCCTATCTCCAGATCATATCCATTAGGAGATGCTTAAGGTTAACAACAAACAACATACACCCATTTAAGCATTCAAAACCCACATAACTGCTGAAAATGTCCAAGAAAATACAATTAAAGAGCTTAACACATGTCCCAAAACAGAAAAAAGTAACTGAGACAAATGCGCTGGAAGCAGACACAGACTTTCCAGTAGAAGAGCAGACTCTGGATCCACCTGAGAAAGAATTCAGAAGAATGATAGGAAAACAAATTCAAATGCTCTGAAAAGGGGTGGAAGAAAATAACAAGTCAGGAAAGTGCTACAGGAGCAATCAAACAGATAGATATGGCATTGGAAGTTATCCAAAACCTGCAAAAAGAAGTCCAGATGATTAATAATAAAATATCAGAAATGGACAATACACTGAAAGAGCAAAGAAGTAGAATGAAAGAGATGGAAACCAGAACCAGCAAGCTGTAAGACAAATCACTCAAAACTGCTAAGATAGGATAGCAAGCAGAAAAAAAAAGATAAAAAAATCTGAAAAGAGTCTGAGATTCATGCTGGATAACATAAAGAGGAATACCTTAAGAATTATTCGCATTCAAGAACAGGAAGAACCACAGAAATAGAAAAGAGGAGATTGTTGAAGAGATTCTGGAAGAAATTTTTCCTAACATCTTGAAGGATGAGACGATAAACATTCAAGAAGCTGAAAGAAACCCAGGAAGGATAGACACCAAAAGAAAATCACCAAGGCATATCATACTCAAGCTTTCCAAAATCAAAGACAAGGAGAGAATCCTAAAAGCAACCAGGGAAGAAAGAAATGTTACTTAACAAAGGTAAGCAAATCAGATTAAGTTCTGACTTGTCAGCAGAAACCATGCAGGCAAAAAGGCAATGGTGAGACATGTCTAAAACCCTAAAAGAAAAAAAAAAAAGAATTGCGAACCAAGAATAGTCTATCCAGCAAAACTGTCAATCAAATAAACGGTGCACTCAAAACATTCCAGGATAAACAGAAGCTAAGAGATTTTTTCAAAGCCTATCCAACACTTCAAAACATGCTAAAGGAAGTTCTTTGGAATGAAAACCAGCAAGAGCAGACAACAACCAGAGATTGACAAACGTGACAACACCACCTGGAACTCAGTCAACAGATAGCAGAGTTCAGAACAGAACAAAATTACACCAATGAATTCAGAGGTCCTGTGAGGCCAACCAAAGAGATTGAAATATTAACAGTGCCAAAAAAGGTAAAAATATAGGAACAGAGATCTGAAGAGCAACAGGATAATAGAAGAAATTAATGTGAATTCATTAAGTTTCTAGAAAAAAACAAGAATGCAAACACAAAATAACAAAATGTTTGTGACACGGTGAATGTGGTGCTGAGAGGACAATTTATTGCGATAAATGAGCACATATCCAAAAAGAAGAAAGAATCAAAATTAACACATTAACACAGCATCTCCAACAACTAGAAACAGACCAACAGAGGGAACCTACAGTCACCAAGAAAAAAGAAATAATAAAGACAAGAGCAAAAATAAATGACATAGAAAACAGAAAAACTATAGAAAAAATCAACAAGACAAGAAGCTGGTTCTTTGAAAGGATTAATAAAATTGACAAACCATTGGCAAACCTAACAAAAGTAAAGAGGGAGAAGACACAAATAATACGTATAACAAACAACCTAGGTGATGTCACAACAGAACCAAAGGAAATCAAAAGGATAATAACAGAATACTATGAAGAGCTGTACTCCAACAAATTTGAAAACGTAAAAGAGATGGATACATTTTTAGAAAAACACAACCTACCTAAACTCTCAGAGAGTGAAATACAAAACTTGAGCAGAGCAATAACAATAGAAGAAATTGATCAATTCATCAAAAAACTCCCAACCCAAAGAAGGCAGACCCAGAAGTCTTCTACCAGACATTCAGGGAAGAGTTGTCACCAATTCTACTCAAATTATTCCAGAATATAAAGGATGATGGAAAACTGCCTAATGCATTTAATGAAGCAAACATAACCCTCATACCAAAACCAGGAAAGGACATCACTAAGAAAGAAAATAATAGACCAACATTCTCATGAAGATAGATACAAAAATTCTCATCAAAATCCTAGCCAACAGAATCCAACAGCACATCAAAAACTAATACATCATGACCAAGCGGGTTTCATAAAAAGGATGCAAGGATGGTTCAACATTAGAAAAACAATCAATGTAATCCACCATATAAATAAGGAAAGAAAAGAACCACATGATCATACTGATTGATGCAGAAAAAGCATTTGACAAAATGCAACATCCATTCCTAATAAAAACACTCAACATGAAGGGAAATCCCTCAACATAATTAAGAGCACATATAAAAAGCCTTCCCTCTGTGACCAGGACCCAGAAAAAGATGCCCTTTGTCACCATTCCTATTCAATATTGTGCTGAAACTCTTAGCCTGAGCTACACGGAAAGATAGGGAAATCAATGGCATGTGAATTGACAAAGAGAAAGTAAAATGCTCTCTATTTGAGGCGATATGATCCTATATATAGAAAACCCCAAAGATTCAGTAAAAAAGCTACTAGCCCTCAGTGGAGGATTCATCAACGTGGCAAGGTATAAGATCAACATCTAAAAATCAGTTGGATTCCTCTATACCAATAATGACAGCGCTGAAAAGGACATTAGGAAAACAATACCATTCACAATAGCCACCCAAAGGATGAAATATCTAGGAATAAATTTAACCAGAGAAACAAAGGACCTATACAAAGAAAACTACAAAACACTACTACAAGAAACCAAAAAAGACCTACAAAAATGGAAGAATGCACCATGCTCCTGGATAGGAAGACTTAACATTGTGAAAATGTCAATACTGCCCAAAGCAATTTATACATATAATGCAATACCAATCCAGATTCCAAAAACATTCTTCAAAGAGATTACAAAAACAATTACAAACTTTATATGGAGATGAAAGAGACCCAGGATAAGCAAAAAACTGCTTAAAAAAAGAACAAGGTGGGAAGCCTCTTACTCCCTGATTTCCAAATTTACTACATGGCTATAGTGGTAAAAAAAAAAAAAAAAAAGTGTGTTACTGGTACAATGAAAGATATATTGATAAATGGAACAAAATTGAGAATCCAGAAATTACCAATCCACAAAAGCCAACTGATTTTTGACAAAGTACCTGGTAGTTTGGGGGAGGAGATAGTCTCTTCATCAGATGGTCCTGGCAGAATTGGAAAGCAATATGCAAAGGACTGAAACAAGATCTTTACCGCTCATCTTGTACAAAACCCAACTCAGCATGGAGTAAAGACCTATATGTGAATCCCAGAATTACAAAGTCCATCAATGAAAAAATAGGGACAAATGTGAGAACTCTAATACAGGACATACACAGACTACCAAACATTTTGAAAATTACACAAACAAAAGTAGACAAAATAGATCAAAGGGACATACCAAAAATTAAAAATGTATGTGTATCAAAAGACTCCATCAAAAGAGTAAACAGGGAGCTCACAGAATGGAAAAAAATTTTTTTTTGCAATGACATATCAGACAAGGGACTCATTTCTAAAATATATAGGAATCTAGAACTCCTCTACCTTGGAAGCCATATACAGGGCTGAAACCGACTAGAAGGTACACAACAACAGCAGCAATTCCTCTACAAGAAAAGAACAAATAACCCAATTTAAAAAATGGGCAGAGGACATGAATAAACACTTCATCAAGGAGGAGATCCAGGCAGCCAACAAACATATGAAGAAATGTTTATGATCACTAGCCATTAGAGAGATGCAAATCAAAACAACAATGAGATATCATGTCACACCAGCAATAACAGCAAAGATAAAAAAGTAGAGGACAATAAGTGTTGGCGAGGATGTGGAGAGACTGGGATCCTCCTACATTGCTGGTGGGATTGTAAAATGGATTGTAAGACAGATGCTTGGCTATCTTTTGAATCCTGGTTTCCCTCGCACTTGAAGGGGAGAGAAAGGAATAACCAGAAACATCACCAGAGAAAGCTTATAAGTCTGTCCTCAGACTATAATTGATTGGAATACCTAAAATGGGGCTAGAACTTGCCCAGTGAAGGAGGTTCCCTGCAGAGCCTTTGCATTGTACAAGAACATAGATGGAATCCTGATCTCCATCCATGGGATCAGGTGGGACATTTTCACTTGAAAGGACAAGCAGACCAG
>NW_006408726.1:796785-798123 GCF_000296735.1 Chrysochloris asiatica
TTTAAAAAACCAAAAAATCATTGAATCATTCCTCAAATTAGTTTTCTTAGATGTGAGAGTACCAACGTATTCTGACAACCAATCTACATGTATTGATTTCATTCAAAAATAATAAACATATCTACACTATCCCTGATTTATGAGCATGTTTTCAATGTAACATAGGATAGAATGTTTAGAATGTTTCTCAAACCGCAGTCCAGCAAAACCTGATGTGTTTGGTAACATAGATAGTCTTGAAAACCCTATATTTACTGAGCCAGAAGCACCAGTGATTTCTAATGTCAATTGAGCTTAGAACTATCATTTTCTTAAATCAGTTAGGATATGTAAATAATAGTGGCATCAGACCTAGCAGGGAGGAGAATCAACATCAGCATCAGCACAGAGTTGATGCCTATGTGGCACAGATCGAACATACCTGCATTCTTCAACCAATTTATAAATTCTGACATGAGCCATCCCTACTGAATTTGATAATTTGTTGCAATGTTCACAAGAACTCACAGACATATATTTACTACCATTGGTTTTATCATGGAAGCAACATGTTACAATTCAAGATCAGGATCAACCTGGAAGTAACAATTACAATTCAAATTTCAGTTCTTCTTCAGGACAACTTCTTTTAGGTTGTGCCCACAGGCAGGCCTCTGCCACTGTGTCCTGCTTGGTGGAGTGTTACAGTTTTTAAGCTTGTGAGTAAATGCCAAACATATCTCATTTCTCCAGAAAGTCACCTGTCAGAAGGTGCTCAGCTCTCTTGTGCCATGTATCAGCGAACTCACTACTATAGCCATCTTTCAGTCCTGTGTTATTTCATACTGCTGCCATTCCGTCCTGCTTCCTCCTTGTGCCACAGCCTTCTTCAGTGTCCAAAGAATTAACTCTTTCTCTTGACTCTTCTTTGATGGCAGTGATGTCTCCCCTCAACCTCTGGGATTCACTCTTTTTAAAACTACTGAGATGGATAAGCTGGCCGACCCCCTACAAGGGTTCCATGCATCTTATTGGCATAGTCCCATCAGGTCACTTAATGGGAGTTGCAAAACATTGATTCATTGTATGGTTTCTAAAGTATTGCCTGTCGACTTCACAACTAACTAAACAATCAGGTTGAAAACATTATCAGTACCAATTTATGCCACCCTTGTTTCAACAAAAACAAATACCCAAAGGCTCATATCTAGAAAAGCATACACACATTCCTCTCAGCTAATCACAGAAGACTTAATTGATTTATATCTCTTTAATTATGTTATTATTGATCCCTCACAACTGGATTAATAAATAACATGATAAATGGAGAAAGATTGAAGTTGTCAAAGACTTCATTTT
>NW_006408726.1:798710-799566 GCF_000296735.1 Chrysochloris asiatica
CCAACCCAAGCGGCTTTTTGGCATTTTGAACTTTTGCCCACCAATGCCGGCAGCGACTGGCCCGGCCCCTTAGAGCTTTGAGGGCGGGCCTAGAGCCAGCCCAAGCTGGGAATCTCAGGTGGACAAAAGCCTCAGGAGAGCTCTCTGCCCCAGCTGGAAATCTCAAGGCGTGTAGCAGGCAGGGAAAGGAGGTTTGTCCAGGGTGCAGAGAGATACAGAAGTGCTGTGTCTTTTGGAAGTCATCAGACGCAGACTACACCTGTCAGACCAAGTAGCTTTTTGGCATTTTGAACTTTCACCCACCAATGCCGGCAGCGACTGGCCCAGCTCCTTAGAGCTTGGAGGGTGGGGCTAGAGCCAGCCCAAGCGGGGAATCTCAGGCAGACAAAAGCCTCAGGAAAGCTCTCTGCCCCATCTTCAAATATCAAGGTTTGTAGCAGAAAGGAAAAGGAGGTTTGACCAGGGCGCAGAGAGAGACAGAAGTGAGGCAAATTTGGAAGTCATCAGACACGGACTCCACCCAACAGCCCAAGCGGCTTTTTGGCATTTTGAACTTTCGCCCACCACTGTGGGCAGCGACTGCCCCGACTCCATAAAAGAACATTCTGAGGAATTCCAGCGCTTCACTGACTGGGCAGCACAGCCTCGCTTCTACTATCAGAGGACTCCGCTCATGTTTTTGATTTTGATATTGGCTTGGTTTTCTACCAGACAGGTGTTGTTTGGCTGTCACATAGCCTCCCTTCTACTATTGGAGGACTCTTTGTTCCCCTACATTACACGAAAAGAGTCAGCAACTGCTGCCAAATAGCCAAACTGCAATAATACTTTATAAAACATCAAATCCCAGGCAAGA
>NW_006408726.1:831826-839537 GCF_000296735.1 Chrysochloris asiatica
GTTTTACTTCCTCTTTGCCAGTTTGGATGTCTTAAATTTCCTTGTCTTGCTATATATCTCTTGTTAAGATTTCCAGCACAGTATTCAATAGGCGTGGTAACAAAGGGCATCCTTATCTGATTCATGTTCACAGAGTGAAGACCTTCAGTTTCTCCCCTTTGAGAGTAATGTAGGCTGTTGGTTTTGTATATACACTCTTAATTATGTTGAGGAAATTCCCTTTAATTCCTACTTTGTTGGGTGTTTTTTTCAGGAATGGATGTTGGATTTTGTCAGATGCCTTTTCTGCATTAATCGATATGATCATGTGGTTCTTTTATTTTTCTTATTTATATGGTGGATTATGTTCATAATTTTTCTAATTTTGAACCATTGTTGCATCCCTGATATGAATCCCACTTGATTATGATGTATTACCTATTATACATGCTATTGGATTCTTCTGGTTAGTATTTTGTTGCAAATTGGAAATTGGCATATAATTTTCTTTCTTAGTGATGTCCTTCCCTGATGTTGGTATGAGGGTTATGCTTGCTTCATAAAATGTATCAGGAAGTTTTCCATTTGCCTCTATATTCTGAAATTTGAATGGAATTTGTGACAGCTCTTTCCTGAATATATGGTAGAACTCACCAGTGAAGCTATTTGGGCCTGGACTTCTTTTGGGTGGGAGTTTTTTGATGACCTGCTCAATTTCTTCTTTTGTTATGGATCTATTCAGGTTTTCTGTTCACTCTGTGTAAATTTAGGTAGGTCATGTTTTTCTAAAAATGTATCCATCTCTTCTAAGTTTTCAAATTTGTTGGAGTACAACTTTTCATAGTATTCAGTTATTATCCATTTGATTTCTTTTTGTTCCATTGTGACATCCCCCTTGTGGTTTCTAATGCAAGTTATTTTTGTTTTCTCCCTCTTTTCTTTTGTTAGGTTTGACAATGTTCTTTCAATTTTGTTAATCCTTTCAAAGAACCACCTTCTTGTTCTGATGATTCTTTCTATATTTTTTCTGTTTTCAATCTCATTTATTTTTGCTCTCATCTTTATTATTTCTTTTTTTTTTTTTTTTGGTGTCTGTAGGTTCCCTCTGTTGTTCTATTTCTAATTGTTGTAGATGCTGTGTTAATGTGTTAATTTTTGTTGTTTCTTCTTTTTGGATGTATGTATTTATTGCAATAAATTGTCCTCTCATCACCACTTTTGCTGTGTCCCAAATATTTTGGTATGTTTTATTTTTGTTCTTGTTTCTTTCTAGGAACTTTGTAATTAAAAGGCTTTGACTATGTGAATTATGACAAGATGTGAACAACACTGCAACAAATAGGTGTTCCAGAACACTCATAAGGAACTTATATACAGACTAAGAGGTGTTGTTTGAACAGAAAAGGGGACACTGACTACCAGGAAAGTTATGCACCAGTTCTGTATTATTTCACCATGCTTATTTAGTCTGTATATTGAACAAAAAACCCCAGGAGATAAATTATATGAAGAATACTGTGGTATCAGGATTAAAAGAAGACTCATTAACAACCTGAGTTATGCAGATGACACAATCTTGCCTGTTGAAAATTAAGACTTAAAATGCTGACTGATGAAAATCAAAGACTGCAGTCTTCATTGTGGAATGTATCTCAATGTAAATAAAATAAAAATCCTCACCACTGGCCCAATAAATATCATCATGATAAATGGAGAAAAGATTGAAGTTGTCAAAGAGTTCATTTTGCTTACAACCACTACCAACACTCATGGAAGCTGTAGCCCAAAATATCAAATGATGTATTTATTGCATTAAACAAATCTATACAATACCTCTTTAAAGAGTTCAAAAGAAAAGATATTAGTTTGTGAACTAAGGTATTTCTGACCCAAGCCATGGTGTTTTCAATTGCCTCATATGCATTTGAAAAATGGATGATGAAAAGTAAGACTGTAGATGAATTGATGAATTTGAGTTATGCTATTGGAGAAGAATATTGAAAGTACTATGGACTGCCAGAAGAAAAAAGCACATCTGTTTTAGATGAAATACAACCAGAATATTCCTTAAAAGCTTGGATAGTGAGATTTCATCCCTTATATTTTGTATATATTATCAGGAGGGACATTATGCTTGATAAAGTGGTGTGTTGGTGGAAAACAGGAAGACCCCCAAAGAGATAGATTTATACAGAGTCAGCAGCAGTGGGTTCTAGCATAACAATTGTGAGGATGACACAGTACCAGGAAGTGTTTCATTCTGTTCTGCACAAGGACGCTATAAGTCAGAATTGACTCAATGGCACCTAACAATCATAACATCAATGTAACATTCTGTACGGAGTTGTTGATTCTTCCTTGGGTATTGAAAAATTTTAATATATCTGGTTTTCACATGTAACACATGAGTATTAAGGTATCAACATCACACTTTGAATTGTAGTAATGTTTCCACTTATTTTCACTATTGACACAGGTACTAGCTAAACTGAGATATATTTGAGTGTGTTGTGAATCCCATATTCTGAGTATAATTATTGTTAGTGTCAGTCAAACAGCACTACTTCAAGTTATCAGTGTTTTCTTTCCTGATATCTTGACATAAGTTGTATTAATAGGAATATTAATAAGTTTGTTGTTACACGGAAAATATTATATGGAGAAAATCTGAAAATATTTGCAAGTTTTTTGTTTGTAAATCTCTATGCTGTGTTCTTCAGTGCTTAATTTCACACTTTAAAAAATGAGAGCAATTTATTCACTTGTTTAGTATTGTTCAAAATAGATGAGACAATTAAAATTTATTTTCAAAATCATTCTGGTAACTGAAGTGTCAGATATTTCATACTGCATCTCATGGAGAAGGTGAAGTGTAAAATGTACAATAAAAGGGTAAACGTTTTAAAAGCCCATGTTATTTCTCTTGATATGTTTCAAAGTATGGATTCTAAGCTTTGTTTAGTCTGAAACAAATAAAGAATTCCAACCATTGTAATAACTACACCAGTAAGACAGTTATTGATAAAATTGAGAGATCATTATTACCAAGAAGAGGTAATCATGATATAAACAAAAATGTTTAAACTTGAGTTATATAAAAAATATCCTGCTAGGAATTCTCTCCAGATCTATATCCCTAGACAAGTCTGAATTGAGAAGTCTCTCCTAGAAGCCTCTACTATATCCTGAAATATATTTCTATCCTTAAGTCTCTAACAGATATATATGTATATATATATATATATATATATATATATAAATATACATATATACATATATTTCCTGTCACATCAGTTTCATCATAGTGTCTTCATTGTAATTCCAAGACTAGGAGACCAAGTATTGGTCAGTGTGGTTTGATAGTCCTGACATTTGTCCCTTAACATTACACTCTCTTGGTTGCTATCTGTGGCATACTAATATTAAGGTACTGTATGAGACAAGAGTAAACAATCTTTCAGTCTGCCACAAGCGCTTTTTAAGACATAAATCCAATCATTCCAATAGTCTTTTTAGAATCCTTCAATAGATCTCTACACCTTTCAAGACAACGTAAAAACTCTTTCATCTGACCTGTAGTACTTCTATTGGCCACCTCACCAGGCCACAGAACACACAGTTGTATTCTGGCCATTCTTATTGATTTTCTGTTTTGGCAGCCTGGTATGACCTTTCATACCTTTGTTATCTGTACACATCACTCTCTGCATTGAATCCATTCCTTCTTTTATAATATTGAACTTTATTTATTTTTCAACTCAGTCTCCCATCCAAACAGAAAGTGCTTTGTGAAGCTGTACTAAGTTACACCTACAGAACTGATCACTTCCTTCCTTTTTCATCTAACTCCTCATATCCGTCTTACAGAAAGTATTCTCTTTGCTATGAAGATTTGTGTTAAGTCCTCACAGACATTTCAGATGTTTTATTTTTTCATGCTTTAAAACTGATCAGTTGATACATAGTGGTGGCTCAATAAGTTTTTAGAAAGAATAAGTATATAATGTTGTTGCTGTTTAGTACCGTGGTGTCTGTTCTGACTCAAAGTGACTCTGTACAGGGTTTCCAAAGCTGTAAATCTTTACAGGAACAGAAAGCTTCATCTTCTCCCATGGACTTGCTGGTAGTTTTGAACTGTTGACCTTGAGGTTATCAGCCTGATTCGTAACCACTATGCTACCAGAGCTCCTTACAAGTACATGATAGAGGGAGATATATGAACATTTATTCTCCTTCAGAAAAACTTGCATTTTTAATATATAAGTGACGAACTATCTTTTTATCTCTTGGATTTTTTTGATTCAACCAAAAAATGAAGAAAAACATCTAGGGAAAATGCATCCAGTCAACAATAAATTTGCAGCATCTATGGAAACCACTCATCAGAGGTAAAGATAATCTAGTTTATGACCATAATAATGAAAAGATTGTGTCTAAGATACATTCCAGAGAGAGGATGGATTTATAGAAGATTGTTCACTTGTAGACAAGTGACCTTGTTTTAAAAAATAATTGTACAAAATCACAGGAAAGGGTCCTGTAGCTTTAGAAACAAGAAAAGCAGGGAAGATTGTGAATACACATCAACCCATAGAACAGACTTCAGAAAAGGGTATTTAGTGCCGGTTCATTCAAAACAAACAAGGAAATGAATTTTAAAATATTGGAATAATCTTCATCTCAAGGTGTCAGAATATCATATATTGGTTATGGGGTTAAATGCCATTGAGTCAATTCCAAAGCATAGTGGCACTTAATAGGGTTTCCATGGAGTAGCTAGTGTGTTTGAACCACCAACCTTGTGATTCAAACCAAACTTGGGGTCCAGTGCATTATCCTAGAACACAGGGAGGGGCTAGAGCCAGCCCATTCAGAAAGTGGCGCTTCCAGTGGAGAGGAAACATAAATGAACAAAGCCCAACAAAGTCACAGGAGCCAACATAGCCGCCCCAAAGGGGTCTCCATGCCCTAGTGTGGGATACCAGCACAGATATCAGGCAACTCAGGGTATCCATGGTACAGAGAGGCAGAGAGAGGCATTTTTAATGTCATCAGACACAGACACCACCTTCCTGAAGCCACTACCCCCTGCTCTGCACTGCCTTGGCCTAGGCCCACCCTCTGCCCGGCCACCGAGACTCAGGCCCACCCAAGGCCCAGGACCATCCACCGAGGCCCAGGCATGCCCACCGAGGCAAATGCACGTCCGAGGCCCAGCCCACCAGCCCAAAGTCCAAACTGCCCACTGCCTGGCTGCCGAGGCCCAACCCACCCACCTGATGCCCAACCCACCTGCAGCCTGGCCACCAAGGCCCAGGCCACCTGAAGCCGAACCCGCCCACCTGAGGCCCAACCCGCACGCTGCCCAGCCGGTGAGACCCAGGCCCAACCGAGGTCCAAACCGCCCACCCATCACTGTGGTCCAGGCCCACCCACCCACTGCCTATCTCCTGATTGTATTACTAATAATTATAATAAAATAAGAATAATCATGCCCAATAGGAAACAACTAACATTATTGAAACACATCCAAAAACAGAAGACTGCAGCTGATGCAAATGAACTGGAGTCAGACAAAGGATTTATAGAGGAGGAGGAGCAGGTTCTAGATATGCCTGAGAGGAAATTTAGAAGAATGATATGGAAACAAATTCAAATACTCCGAAAAGGGGTCGAGGAAAATAAGGAAGAAGTAAGGAAAATACTGCAGGAACAATCTAATAGGAATGACACAACATTAGAAACAATTCAAAACCTGAAAAAAGATGTCCAGGTGATCAATAACAAGATATCAGAAATAGACAATAGGCTTAAAGGGGAAAGGAGCAGACTAAAGAGATGGAAGCCAGACCTAGTGAATTGGAAGACAAATCTGTCAATACTGCCAAGGTAGAAGAGCAAGCAGCTAAAAGGATAAAACAATCTGAAGAGAGTCTTTCATGCTGGATAACATGAAGAGGAATAATGTAAGAATTATTGGCATTCCGGGACAAGAAGAAGCAGAGAAGTCCACAGAACAGATAGTTGAAGAGCTTCTGCAAGAAAATTTCCCTAACATCTTGAAAGACGAGAAGATAAACATTCAAGAAGCTCAACATACCCCAGGAAGGATAGACCCCAAAAGAAAGTCTCCAAGACATATAATAATCAAGCTCTCAAAAATCAAATACAAAGAAAGAATATTAAAAGCAGCCAGGGAGAAGAGAAATTTGACTTATAAAGACAAGCAAATAAGATTAAGCTCTGACTATTCAGAACAATGGGGAGACATATACAAAGTTCTGCAAGAAAAAAACTGTCAACCAATAATCATCTATCCAGAAAAACTATCAATCAAATACAATGGTGCAATCAACATATTCCAGGATAAACAGAATTTTGAGAGATTTAATCAAAACCAACCCAGCACTTCAAAACATCCTAAAGGGAGTTCTGTGAACAGAAAACCAACAAGCACAGACAACAAACAGAGATTGACAGGTATGGCAACACAACCTGGAACACAGCCAACAGGTAGCAGAGTCCAGGACAGAAAGAGACTTCAATGACAAACTCAAAATTATGGGGAGATCAACTGAAGCACCAAAACATAACAATGTCAAAGAAGGGACAAGCGCAGCAATGGAAGCAGGTAGTGAAGATGCTAGGTAAATTACAGGTTACAATGAAGTATCCTAAATGAAGAGAAAAGTTAGTAGACTACAATGTAACTCCAAAGAAAGTTAACACTCCACAACATATCATAAAAACAAACCCCAAACAGAACAAGCGAACAGAGAAACTATGAAGAAACTGACCAGAATCAACTAAAAAAAACACAAACCCAATTCAAAAAGGAAAGCAGAACCAAAGAACAAACAACACTGCCAAAAAAGTAACATAATGACAGCAATCAATTCACACTTATCAATAATTACAATGAATGTCAATGGATTGAATGTACCAGCAAACAGACAAAGAGTGGAAGAATGGATAAGAAAACAAGATCCATCAATATGCTGCCTGCAAAAGACACACCTTACACACAGACAAAAACAGACTAAGAGTCAAAGGATGTAAAAAATATATATACCAAGCCAACAGGAGCAATAAACAAGTAGGAGTGGCTATACTAATCTCTGACAAAGTAAAATTTAAGATAAAAACTAGCATAAGAGACAAAGAAGGACACTATCTCATGCTAAATGGGTCAATCGAGTAGGACGACATAACTATAATAAAAATATACGAACCCAACGAAAAGCACCAAGATACATGAAGCAAACCTTAATAGATTTAAGAAAGAAATAGATAAATCCACAATTATAGTAGGAGACTTCAACACACCACTCTCAAAAAGAGATAGAACAACCAGAAAGAAACTTGACAATGTTACAGAGGAACTTAACAACACAATCAAACAACTCGACTTCATAGATGTATAAAGAGCATTCTATCCAACAACAGCACAATACACATTCTTCTCCAGTGCGCATGGAACATTTTCTAGAATTGACCACTTGTTAGGCCACAAAACAAGCCTCAATAAATTCACAACCATCAAAATTCTACAGAGCATCTTCTGGGACCACAATGCTATAAAACGAGAAATCAACAATAAGAAGGCCAAAACAATAAAATCAAATACATGGAAACTGAACAACATTCTGCTGAAAAGACACTGGGTAAAAGAAGAAATTAAACGTGAGTTCACAAAGTTTCTGGACACAAATGAGAATGAAAACACAACATA
>NW_006408726.1:864746-872677 GCF_000296735.1 Chrysochloris asiatica
GTGAGCGGAACAGGGGACCCTATTCATAGAAGCAGCGACACTAGAGATGGAGGCAGAGGTGATGGCATGTAGAGATAAAGCAGTTGAGGATACTATACTCATGGAAAGAGAAAAGTTGTGTGCTAGTGGCCAGAGGCAGACTTGCAGAATGTGTGCCCTTGGGTTGTTTAAATTATTATGTGTTCCTGAGTGTTTTTGCATACATTAAAAATAAATAAATAAAAACAGAAGGAATAGAAGCAAATACTTGAATGATGATACATGGTGGGGACTGTAATCATTGCAATGAAATAAAACATGATAGGTTGAATGCAAAACCGATGTTCTCCCATGAAAACTATCACTTAAATCAACAGCTTAAAAAAAAAAAGAAGAAAGAATGTGTTTAGATTTAGTCAAATGCTTTTTCTGTGCCAGTCGATTTGATCATGTGGTTCTTTTCCTTTTTTTATTTATATGGTGGAATATATTGTTTTTTCTGGTAATTAACCATCCTTGCATCCCTGGTATGAATCCCTTTTAGTCATAATGTATTAATTTTGGGTATGTTGTTAGATTCTACTGGCTATGATTTTGTTAAGAATTTTTGCATCTATGTCCATGAATGGTAGTGGTCTATAATTTTCATCTTTAGTGATGACTTTGCCTGGTTTGGGTATGAGAGTTGTTTGCATTTCATAAAGTACATTAGGAAGTTTTTATCCTTTTCTTTGCTCTGCAATTGTTTGAGTAAAATTAGTGTCAGCTCATCTCTCAATATTTAGTAGAATTCAGTAGTAAAGCAATCTGGGCCCCCAATTTTTTTTTATTGGGGATATTTTAATGACCTGATCAATTCTTTCTTTTGTTATAGGTCTGATCAAGTTTTCTATTCCATTCTGTGATAGTTTAATTAGATAGTGTTTTTGTATGTTATAGATATATGCTATAGATTTTCAAATTTATAGAAGTACAATTTTTCACACTGTATTATTATCTTTTTTAGATCCATTGATTCTGCTATGATGTCACCCATAACATTTATTATGCATATTATTTGTATCTTCTATTGTTTTGTTGATTTTACCAAAGATTTACTTACTTCATTAATCCTTTCAAAGAACCAACTACTTGACTTATTGTTTGTTTTTTTTTTTTTCTGTTTAATAATTAATTTATTTCTACTCTAATCTTTATTATTTCTTTTCTTCTGGTGACAGTAGATTTGCTTTGATGCTGTTTTTAGAATTGTTGGAAGTGTTGATTTTGATTCTTTCTTCTTTTGGGTGTGTATATTTTTGTTACAAATTGCCCTTTAAAACATTGCCTTTGCTGTGTTCCATTCTCATTTGATTCAAGGAAATGTTTTTTGTTTTGTTTTGTTTTTCAACTTTTATTTGTTCTATTACCCAGTAACGTTCAAGTAGGGTGATATTTAGTTTCCATGTATCTGGCTTTGTTTCATTGATCTTCCTTTTATTGATTTCTAATTTTGTAGCATTGTGATATTATAAACAATGCTATGGATTATTTTGATATTTTTAAATTTATTGAGTTATACTTTGTGGCCTAATATAGGCTTTGTTCTGGAATATGTTCAACATGCACTAGAAAAGAATATGTATTGTGCTGTTGTTGGGTTGAGTGTTCTGTAAAAATCTATGAAGTCATGTTAACTTATTGTGTTGTTTAGTTTCTCTGTGTCTGTTGAGTTGGGTTTCTTTCTATTCTGTCCTTTTCAAAAGTGTTGTATTAAAATTTCCTATTACTATTGGTAGACTTGTTTGAATAAAATTGGTGTCAGCTCATCTCTGAATATTTAGTAGAATTCAGTAATAAAGCAATCTGGGCCCCCGATTTTTTTTGTTGGGAATATTTTAATGACCTGATTTATTCCTTCTTTCTTTAATTCTGTCAGAGTTTGATTTAGGGTTTTTTTGTGCATGTGCTCTTTCATTGGAAGCATAGATATTTATTATCATTATGTCCTCTTGTTCAGTTGACCCTTTAATAATGAGATAATATATTTATTTGTTTCTTATGCTGGTTTTTGCCTTGAAGACTATTTGATCACAAGTTAATATTACCACTCCTGGCCATTTTTGATTGCCATTAGCTTGATATAATTTTTTCCACCATTTTAGTTTTAATATAATATTTTCCTGTTGTTTAACTTGTGAGTCTTGTACAAAGCATATTGAAGGATCTTGTTTTTTATCCATTCTGCTACTCTCGCTCTTGATTTACTCATTTAATCCTTTAATGTTCAGTGTACTTATCCATAGGTGTGATTTATCCAAAGGTATGGATTGATTACTGTTATTTTGCTGTTTGTGTATGTGTGGTGCTGCTTGCTTCTTTGTTCACATATTTTCCAAGTTGACTTCATTTTGTTTGTGCATTTTCTTGTAAATATCTACATTGCTTTAATGTTTACAGAATTTTCATGGTTTCCCCTTTGCTTAATTTAAAGTGAAATGTATTGCATTTCTTTGAGATTATCCTATAATTTATTAATTTCTTCCTCAATTAAAAACAGTCTGTTTTATCTTAAAATCTACTTGAATTCCTCCACATTTGGAAGTTTTATAAGTGTACTTTCCCCTTTTTTTGTTTTTGTAGTTGTCTTCATTTTAAATTGATATCTTTGAGTTCCTATTTTCAGTCTTATAAGTATGTTTAACTTTGGATACTTCTATATCTGGGGTGTGCTGTATGTGAATCCTTGATTATTGTCTGCTGTTGTTGCTTCTCAGTCCAAAGGGACTACTTTTATTATTTTTTATAAAATTGGCCTACATTTTTCAAATTCCTTTCATTTCTATTTATTTGCAAATATTATAATTTTGGTGTTATACTTGATGTATAATTTTTTTGAGTATATGATTCTTGGTTGTCAATTTTTTTATCAGAGTTTTGTATATGTCTCCCCATTGCTGTCTTGCCTGTATGGTTTCTGCTTAGAAATCAAAGCTTAATCTTATTGTTTCTCCTTTGTAGGTTTTTTTTTTTTGTTTTTTGTTTTTGTTTTTGTTTTCCTGAACTGCTTTCAGGATTCTGTTTTTGTCTTTGATTTTTCAGTGTTTGATTATGATATTTTTGGGGGGTTAAGGTCTAGATGGGAAAATCCTTTTATGGACATAGTTTCTGAGAGACTGAAAAAATAACCAGGAATTAATATGAAAGACTTTCATTTATTACATGAAATAATATAAAAGAGATGGTTTGCTGACAAGGAAACTTACTAACCAGGACCTGGATAGCTGTTTCCACTGGCAGCTGGCTGGATAATGAAGTTTTACCATATAAGGGGAATGAGCTAGGGTCTTTTCATACCATTGATTATACATGCTTCACAGGTTTCAGATCATTTAAGGGTGGCATGGGAAACATGGAAAAGGTATGAAAACCACAAGGTCCAAGACTGCCTGCCCATTCCCAGAAAACAAAGAGTTTTGGTGTGCATAGCAAGAGGAAGTGGCTGTGGGCTCCTTCCTAGCATATGCATAACTAAATTATGGGATAGTGAGAGCCAGGGGACAGGCTAGGAGACACTATTTGAGTTGACATTAGAGAAGTCATTTTGCAGCATTTGTACTCTATCCCTACACTCCAACCCCAATGTGCCGTAATGGCCCTTGCAATCCTATAATCAGCATGATCTCTCAAGCCTGGGTATTGGAGAATTGTAACCAATAGCCACAGCAACAATATATGCTACAATAAAATAATGTTCCAAGGCACAAGATCCCATCAATTGGTAGGAGAATATGGCACCATGCTGAGTGTAAGGCATTAAGTCAGCTAAAAGGGGTCAGTAGATAAATTCTGGATTGGAGAAATGTGGCCCTGTGTTTGCTATAGCACCATGTTGTAGTGATAATTAGTTATGTATGCATAGCATTCAGTATCAATGATAACGCGGATGTCTACCTGAGTGGCTGTGAGAATGTTCAGAGTCATTCAATTTTATAATAATACTTTACACATTTGCTCCATCTCAACAACAAGTCGAGACCCTGGTGGGTTTCATTTAATACTGCTGCCATATGTTTCACCAGAGCCTCAACTTACCATTCTACATCAATAGATGAAGTCAGAGGAGCCAGCACTACAAGGGTTAAAACCACAAAGATGTAAATTTGCCCTTACCTTAGTGGCCACAATGTTCCAATTACTGGGTTTAAAGGGTAGGTGCTTGTAAATGGTGCAAAGGATATAGAGGTGCCCCATGTGCATCTGCTTCTGCAACTGTGGGGTAGGTAAGGCCAACCATAAGACCCACATGTTCAGAACCAACCCCAGAGATGGGAGTACTCTGACCCTAGTGTGGCCCTGTGCCCCAAACCACAAAGAGGAATTAATTGAAATGACTTGGTGGCATATTTGTTGTGGAATCAACCTATATTACAGTTGCTATTTGCAGGGCCTCTCTCTACACACCAGGGGGTCTTATAGTTCAGTTTAATGTATACTATAGACAGCCACACCAGGCCATCCTCTTTAGCATAGCCCTGTGGACATGTAATTTTAACTTGCTCCTATATCAAATGGAACATCTGGGAGTAGGTATTGTCCTGGAACAAAAGTTGCCTAGAACACTTAGCTAGAAATGTTAGGAAGTGGCCTGCAGACTTTTCATACTACTCTGTGAAGCAGGGCCAGGTGCTGACATTGACAGGTGCAGTTTTGTTGAGGAGTTCTCCACACACACAACAGTCTGACTGATTTCTCACATCTGCAATAATGGTGGGCTGTTAAATGCATTACTGTATAGTCTAAGAATGGAATGACAGAGAGGTGAGAGATACTAACAGAGGCAAGTCATGTTCATTGAGCAAAGCACATTCAGTGGATGAGGATGCACTCAATACAGTCCTCAGTTGGGGCCACTCCCCCAGTTTCCAATACCATATGTTTTGACTGTTAAGGCCTTCTTTGGATGCAAGGCTTGTATAGTCCAATGTGGGGACAACAATGCTCCATAAGCTTAAAACAGGAGTACCCCAAAGGATGGGGTCCCTTCTGGAATGGAAGAACTATAGGCTTTTAGGAGGTATGGGATGAAACCATGGGATACTTGTAAATCTACCTCTATTCCTACTCCCCAGGGGTCCAATTGCCAAACTAATGGGGAACTGTTTGCCATATCCAGGGAAGGAAAACAATAGACTTCCCCAGGGCTAGATCCTGTGACAATGGCAAGGGAGTCTTCTGAGAGACTCCAGGCACTGGCAGTGGGAAGTTACTTGCATCGGATATTCTCATGGCCTACTGGCCATTCTCATAGGCACTGGGTCAAGTTTGCCTTTGATACTCACTGATGCATCACAGCGCTTCTGGTAGTCTGCATGTCTATTGCTGTAACAAGTGCACATCTCACCTCAGAGCTTGTTTCAGGATTTCATTCATCTGTTCCACTAGTTCAGTGGCAATAGAATTGTATGGGAGGTGAAAGTGCCATGCAGCACCCAGACCAGCTGCCCACTCCTGAACCTCACGTCCGGTGAAGTGGATCCTATGATCACTATCAATGACAGTGGGGGTGTGATAGGCCATACAGAGATGGGAGTGAACTTGAATAGTGAAGTGCTGAGTCATCCATTTGCATGAGTGCTCTTGCAAGAGCCATGTTATGGTATATACACAAGTCAGGATGAATCAACAGCTGTCAGATATAGGGAGGGGTCCTAAGTAATCCACTTGCCAACATTTGACTGACATGTCCACCAAGGGTATTCTGTCCATCTGGTATGGAATGAGTTTATGTCATTTTAATGAGCAGCTGGGCACTGTTGGCAAGTTTCCATGATTTGTTTTATGTAAAGGGGTGGACCATTGCCTTGGTGATGATCAATAGTTTACATTGCCCTTTATGCCCCATTTTCTGTGTAGCTACTCTGCCATTTGTTCTGCTGACACTTGCTGTATTGCATGCAGCCAGACCAGCTCATCAGCTTCAGCATTCCATGATAGAGTAAGAGGCTATAAGCTGACACATGAAAAACACAATGTCCATGTTCTGTATTCAGGGACAGCTATCCCTTCAAAGCTCCATCTACTACAGAGCTCATCGGTTCACTAGCCACTCTTGCTCTTTCCACTGTATTAGCCATAATGTTAATGTTTTGTACACTGCCCAGATGTCTGTGCACATGATTATGGGGCTGGACTTGTGCATCAATACCATCCAAGAAGCCTTCAACTCAGTCCACTGGCTACAATGTCCTGTACTCTTGTCAATCCACATGTTTCTCATGGCTGGTTGTAAAGCCACAGCTGTCCACCAGAGATGGTTGTCATGAGCTGAGTCATCTGTGTACCTGGTTTCCTTAAGAAGTTGACCAGTGCCCTCTCATATGTGAATCTCCCATAGGGGTGCTCCATGTGGGTGGCTGATGTTTTTCATCAGTGACATAGTTAATTAGTCCAAGAATCTTGTAATTCAGCTCTTAAGGGGCTGGCCAAGAACACATTTCTTTACTGCAAATATGGATGACATTTTGCCAGTGTGCTAGATTGGGCCACCCCAACTGCCTTTTACCCAGTCCTGTATGAGATTATGCATGCGTACTGTTACATGGACCCTTTTTATTATGTCTTTATGTGCTGTAAACTGTTATACATTGGGCACAGTTGCTTTTCTAGAGGACCATATCTGGTTTCTGCACTTTTCTATAGTTGAAACCAAAATCCTAAAGAAATATGTTAACACTGTTGCTGTTGCCACACGCCCCAAACATACATCTACAGGTAACTAGCAACATCCTATTCACACTCTTGCCCTACAGGTATGGTCCATAAAGACTACACCTGTTTTACTGCTACTTTAGCCACACTAAAGGAGTGCTCCATCATGAGAGTCTAGTTCCAAATGCTTACTTTCTCTACGAGACAGTATTGTTGTTGTTGTTAAGTGTCATGGAGTTGATTCGGACCCATAGCGACCCTGTAAAGGGTTTCCAAGGAGCAGCTGGTGAGCCTGAACCACCAACCTTGTAGTTTGAACGACTTTGCATTCTGATGCATTAGCCCACAGTGCCACACCAGGACTCCACTAGACAGTATAGGGTGCACACAATCTGTGCTAGATGGGGAATAAAAGCTCTCCAATATCCCAGCATCCCCAGGAATGTTTGCAACTTCTTTACTTTGGTAGGATTTTTGTTGTTGTTAAGTGCCGTTGAGTTGGTTCCGACCCATAGTGACCCTGTGTAGGGTTTCCAAGGAGAGCTTGAACTGCCAACTTTGCAGTTTAAATAGCTTTGTAGTCTGGGGCATTAATCCACAACACCACACCAGGTAGGGTAGAAGTAAGATTTTACTGTGTAAATTACAGCCTTGGGAACCACATTTGTCTTACCTGGCCATACAACACCCAAGAATTTGACAGATAATAAAAGGGCCCTGCAGTTTGTCATCATTGATGGTCTATCCTCTAGAACTTAGGTGTGACACTAGCTGTAGACACTGTAGTGTGGACACTGCCTGGTGAAGCAAGGGCAGACATTTACAGGTTAATGTGACATCATTAATATAGTGGAATAGATGATTACCAGTGGTCTTTTGTCACATTTTTAGGTCCTAGGCAACTAGCCTGTGAGACACTGTGTTGTTGTTAGGTACCATCAAGTTGATACTGACTTATAGTGACCCTATACACAAAAAAACAAAACACTGCTCTGTCCTGAGCCAACCATATAATCCCTGCTGTGTTTAATCCCACTGATGCTACCACTGTGCCAATCCATCTTGTAAGTCTTCAACTTTTTCTCTGACCCTCCACTTTACCAAACATGATATATTTCTCCAGTGATTGGTCCTTCCTGACAATATGTCCAATATCTGAGAGACGAAGTCTGGCCATCCTGGTTTCCAAGGAGCACTCTGGCTGTACTTCTTCCAATACAGATCTGTTTGTTCTTTTGGCAGTCCATGGTATTTTCAATACT
>NW_006408726.1:873497-874642 GCF_000296735.1 Chrysochloris asiatica
TGTATTATATGAAGAAAAATGTGGCATTACAATTGGAGGAAGACTCATTAACAGCCTGCACTATGAAGATGATACAACCTTGCTTGTTGAAAGTGAAGAGGATTTATGACACACTGTAGGGTTATGTTTATACAACCTGAGTTCAGTGGTGAATGTCAAGTATTTTTCATGCCGTTTGAAGGCAAACTATTCTGGGTTGTCAGAGTCAATGAGATACTAAAAAGTGTATTAGCTAGTGATAGGTCATAGCACAAAGTGATAGGTACCCTAGTATTCCGCAATATCGTTGAGAAGGGGAAAAAAGTTAGGTATGGCTGCATGAAGAGGAGGCACCACTTATTAAGCTCAAAGTAGTCTGTGTATATACGCCATGATCCATCTGGCCAAAGCAGGCTATTGACTGAATTGTGAGTAGGGCAATACCTACCTGGGCAAGTTCAGTTATAGTGACCACAATCTCATGATACCCTCCAGCTGACAATATTGTTTGATGTTAACCACCCTGCTAGGTTACGGTCCACTTCACCCTTCCTAAAATAACTAATTTTACCACTTGGATCCTTAAACGAAATTCTCCTGCAGTAGTCATTAAGTGTGATCTTTCCTAGTGAGTCCATCCCTGGGTTATATTTAGGAAGAGGAGAAATGTGTACTTTATACTGGTTGGGGTTCAAACAGCCAATCTGAGGAGTCAAAGCCACTTGATGCTCTATTGTCCCTATATCCATTAACAGCATTCAACAGCCCCTGGAACCAGCAGAGTTTCCATGAACCATGGTGTATTCAGCCTTGTTATCTACTAGGGCTAAAACAGTTTCTTGGAGACCAATGGATGAATAATTCCATGTGAGGCCTCTGGTCCCCCCAAAATCTCCATATCCAAAGGCCAGGAGAACCTTGTCCCCACCCCTCATCAAGGGAAAGATAGAAGCCCTAGAGAGTCCTTTTCTCTGATGATTTGCTACTCAGGGTAGAGTTGCTTCCACAGTTTCAGAAAGGCGTATTTGTCAATTTTGTCCCATGGAGTGCCAGCAGCAAGCAAGTCAATTCACATTTGCTTTCTAGTAATTCAAACCAGTCCTTTTTTTTCTAATTAATTTATTGCAATGATCACAATCTCCTCCATTCATCATCAGACAACCAAA
>NW_006408726.1:875817-876599 GCF_000296735.1 Chrysochloris asiatica
GGTTCTGGATGGAGTTCTGGATTCCACCTATGGTCTTGTGCAATGTGAAAGCTCCACAGGAAGCCTCTTTTCACTGGGCAACTTCTAGACCCCTTTAAGGTATTCTAATCAGTTATAGGCTGAAGATGGACTTACAAGCTTCCTGTAGTGGTGATTCTGGCTATTCCTTTCTTCCCACCTCAACTGTCTATTTTACAATGGTAGGCGAGGGAAACCAAGATTCAAAAGACAGCCAAGCATCTTAACATTATTCTGCTCTTTTACCCTTTCAAATCATGTCTCAATCCCTGTATCTCAGAGCCCTGTTGTTCCAAGGCTGTGCATACATCATCGTTTACCTTTGTCCCACTTAGTCCATGCGAACCTGCCTAACAGATCTCCCATCAGCCTTGTTCTTCCATTCACCTCCCTCTTCTTGTGCATTGCCCCCTGTGCCCCGCTGTACCCAAATTATCCTGTGTCTATTCCCTATCCTGTGGTTTAACTTCTCTTCCCTCCCTCCCCTCCTCTCATCCCATACATCCTGGTAATCAACAAATATATATATAATATTTTTTTCTTGCTTTTATTGTGGGTTCTTTTTCTTATTCTTTTACAATAATAGTCCTATGCAGTATATCTCTTTTTGTGACTTACTAATTTCACTCAGAATAATGTTCTCAAGGTTCATCCATGTTATGCAATGGCTTTCAGCTTCCTTGTTGTTCTTCAAGATAGTACAGTATTCCATTGTGTATATGCACCACAGTTTTTTTTATCCATTCTTCAAATGATGGGCACTT
>NW_006408726.1:878250-883463 GCF_000296735.1 Chrysochloris asiatica
CTGAGCTTGCTTGGTTGGGTATTCTGTGTTGTTGATGGTGGAGCTCCTTCACTGCATTTCCACCCGATCCGCCATCTTGTTTGTTCTTCCGCCACCTGTTTCATTTTGTTTTCCATATCTTTGTTGTAGAGAATCTGTACAGCTTTTCTGGCTAGTCTGCCATCTTGCCTCACCTCCTTTGTCACTTCTTTTAATAGAATATATAATGTCTAGGATGTATTGCATACTGTAATTTGTTTTTGTTGTTAAGTTCTGTTGAGTCATTTATGAGTCATAGCAACACTATATAGGATTTACAAGGTTATAAATTTTTCTGGGAGCAGAAATCTTTCTCTTGGAAGTGACTTTGAAATTTGAAACAGTGTCCTTGTGTTTCACAGTCTAGTGATTATCCTACAAAATCACCATATTCCCTTGTATAAAATGTACAATGAAGTTAATGAAGACTCACTACTAGAAATGGTGAGGAAGAACATATAAAAGAATAAATTTTATATGTTAAGGAATGTCATCTGTTGCTCATACGATCAATGTCACAATTGCAAGTTGTCTAAAGAAATATACTTGATAACCACTAAAAACTCATCAACAAAAAATAGAAGAGAAGTGTCATCACAAAAATGCAGCCAAATACAAATAATAACACACATACACAAAAAAAGTAAAATGAATGAGATAGCTACCTCATTTTCAATTATAACCTTAAGTGAACATTACACATTTTTCTCCAGTGCACATGGACCATTTTCCAGAATAGGCCATATACTAGAACATAAAGCAAGTCTCAAATATTTGAACATATTTAAATAGCAGTAAATATTATCAAGAGCCATACATTTATGAAGCTACAAATCAACAACAGAAAAAATAAGTAGAACAAAACACATGGAAATTAAAAAGTACACTATCAAAAAGCTATTTGGAGTCTTTGTGTGGTAGGATAACTACAGGACTGCTAACCACAAAGCTGGTAATTCAATCCCATCAGTTGCTCCTTAGAAATACTATACAGGCTTGCTATAAGTCGGAACCTGCATGATGGCACTTAGCAGCTACAACAACTAAAAGCTATTAGGACATAGAAAAAACAAAAGTAAGTTTAAAAATTCTTAAAACCAAATAAAAATAGAAAGATAGCAAATCAAAAGCAGTTCTTAGAGGGAGATTCATAGCAATAAATACCTACATTAAAAAAAAAAGGAAAAAAAATAAATCTATAACTAAAACAAACAGAATCAGTACTTTGAAAGAATCAATTGCTGGCTAGATTGACAAAATAAACCAAAAACAAAGCAACAAGGAAATGAATAACCACATCAAGAAATGAAATTGATGACATTATGAGATCCAAATGAAATAAAGACGGTAACAATGGAATACAACAAAAAAGGCTGATTGACAAAATAAAGTAAAAGCAAAGTAGTGAAGAAGGAAACAACCAAATTAAGAAATGAAATTGATGACAAAAAAACAGATCCAAATGAATTACAAGGGATCATAACAGATTACTACAAAAAAACTGAGCTTGAATCAATTTGAAAACAAAAATGCCAAGAACAAATTTCTAGAAACACAGAGGTAAAATATCTAAAAATATCCATTATAAAAGAAGAGATTAAAGGTGTCAAAAAAAAAAAAAAAAAAAAACCTGCCAAGAAAAACAAAGCCCAGGATTTAATGTCTACTTTGGAGAATTTTACTAACCATTCAAAAAGCACTGACATCAACTATACACAAACGTTTTACGAACATAGAAGAGGAAGAAACACTCTCTAATTCTTTATATAAAGCCAGCATAAATTTGATGCATAAACTAGGAGATGTATCCTACAAGAAGAAAATTAAAGACCAATATCCTCCATGAGCATAAATGAAAAATTCTAGCCAATAAAATATAGCAACTTATTAACAAAAAACATCCAACCATAATCTAGTGAGATTCGTGCCTAGACTACAAGGGTGTTACAACATTGAAAAATCAATCATTGTCATGTACCACATAAATAAAACAAAATTAAAGAATCATATGATCATATCAATTGATGCAAAAAAGGCATTGATAAAATTCAACATATTTTGTAAATAAAATCCCTGAATAAAATAGAAATAGTAGGAAAATTTTTCAACATACTCAAGGACATATACATAAAACCAAATGCTAGCATAATATTCAGTTGAAAAGACTGAGAATGTTCCCCTTGAGAAGGAAAATGAGACAAGGATGTCTATTATCACTGCACTTATTCAACATTGTTCAGGCTTTAGCAATAAGATAAGAAAGAGAAATAAAAGCTATCCAAATTGGAAAGGAAGTAATCAAACAATGTGTATATACAATAGAATTAAATACTGCCTGATCCTGCACCATCCTCATAATTGTTACTATATTTGACCACATTGTTATCACTATGTCTGTCCATCTCATTGAGGGTCTTCATCTTTTTCAGTGGCCCTCCACTTTACCAAGCATAATCTCCTACTTCAGTGGCATGTCCAACCTGACAACATGTCCAAAAAATGAGAGACACAGTCTCGCATCCTGGCTTTTAAGGAGCATTCTGTACTTCTTCCAACACAAATTTGTTTGTTCTCCTGATAGTCCATGGAACTTTCAATATTCTTCTCCAAAACCATAACTCAAATGCATCAATTTTTCTAAGTTCTCCCTATTCATTGTCCAACTGTCACATGCATATGAGGCAATTGAAAATACCATGGCATGGGTCAGGTGCACCGTAGTCCTCATAATGACCTCTTTACTCTTGAATACTTTAAAGACTCTTTTACTGCAGAGTTGTTTAATGCAGTCAGGAAGTCATTTGATTTATTGACTGTTGCTTCTGAGCAATGATGAGTTCAAGCAAAATGAAATATTTGACAGCTTCAATCATTTCTTTGTTTACTGTTGTCCAGTTTTGAGGATTTTTTTTATTCATTACATTGAAGTACGGTCCAAATTGAAAGCTGTAGTCTTTCATCATCTTTATCAGTAAGTACTTCAAGTCCTCTTCACTTAGGGCAAGCAATGTTATGTCACCTGCATATCACAGGTTGTTAATGAAGTTAGTTCTAGTTCTAGTTTTTAAGGAAAAATGTTACCATTTTCCATAGCGGTTTTACAGTTCCATCAGCAATGAATTTTTGTTGTTGTTAAATGCCTTTAAGTCAGTTCCGATACATAGTGACCCCATATAGGGTTTCTGAGAAGCAGTGGTAGGTTTTAACTGCTAACCATGTTGTTCACAGTCCAGTGTTGATCCTACAGAAGTCCATCAACAATGAGTAAGAAGTGTTCCATTCTTCCCACATCGTCACTTAATTAATTTGCTTGTGTTTTATTTTTTAAATTAGAGCCATTTTAACCAGGGAAATATTCTATCTCCCCATAATTTTGATTTGCATCTCCTAGTGTGGCTCCATAGGACAAGCACTGGATTGCTAACCACAAGATCAGAGGTTCAAACCCACCAGTTGCTCCTTAGAAACTCTGTATACATTGTCACTGTAAGTTGGGGCCAACTAGATGGCATTTAACAACAACAAAAACAGTGTCTTCTTTCAATGTGTTTAGTGACTGCTTGGATACTTTCTTTAGTAAAGGATCTGTTAATGTAGTTTGCCTATATTATAATTACGTTGATTATAATTTTTCTTGTTACGTTGTTGAGATTTTCTACAAATTTGAGAAACGAGAACCTTACAGAGTATGTTTCTGAAACAATTCCACCCCTACCCTCCAGTTTGTAAGTACTACTTTTACTCTTTAGATAGACTTTTGATGAGTAAAACTTTAAAAGTTTTAAAAAGTCCAATGTATCTATTTTGTCTTCTTCTATTTGCAAATTTGTTATGTTTGTCATATTATTTTTGCCAAAGATTATACTCCATAGTTTTCTCCAATTTTTAAATTATAGGTTCTTTATAGCTTTAGTTTTAACATTTAGGTCTTTGATAATTTAAAAGGAAATTTATATCTATGGTGTGAATTATTTGTCTTGTTTCATTTATTTTTGGCATGTGGATCTCTAGCTTTCCCAGCACCATTTATTAAAGAGATTATTTCAGCCCCATTAAATCTACTTTTGTCTGTTGTCAAAAGTCAGTTGCTAAAAACATAGTGGTATTTATTACTGGATTCTCAGTTCTATTCCACTGGCTGTGTCTGTCTTTGATCCAAGGCTGTTTGATTACAATGACTATATATTTTGTTAGTAGGTAGTGTGAGGTCTCTTTCTTTGTCCTTTTTCTTCAGTATCGCTTTGACTACTTGAGGTTTATTTATTTTTTTTTCCATATGAAACTGGTCATTAGGATTTTCACATCATTAAATAATTTGTCTATATTTGTATCATAATTGCATTGTATCTGTAGATCACTTTATATAGAACTGACATTTTCACTATATTGCTTGCTGAAATAATGAGGAATTAAAATACTTACTGATGAAGATCATAGACCACACATTCAGTTAGTGGTCAAAGATGGAAGTAGTCAAAGAGTTCATTTTGCTGGGATCAACTATCAACACTCATAGAAGCAGCAGTCAAGAAATCAAAGGATTTGCACTAGGAAAATCTGCCGCACCTCTTTAAAGTGTTTAAGAGCAAAGCTGTCAGTTTGAGGAAGGTGTGTGTGACCCAAGCCATGGTATTTTCAATTGCCTCCTATACATGTGAAAGTTGGAAAATGAATAAGGATGACCAGAGAAGGATTGGTGTATTTGAATTATGTTGTTGGAGAAGAAAATCTTTCTTCAGGGTTCCATGAAGAAAATGGATCCTGGTTTGGTACTATGGGTTAATGGGCTTGAATGCAAGGTCCGTTTGAACTGCAAAGTCAGTGAGTGATTCAAGCTCACCAATCTCTCCTCAGAAACCCTATTCAGGGTCACTATGGGTCAGAACTGACTCAATGGTACTTAACAACAACCTTAAGAAAAAACAATTTGTGTTAGAAAAAGTACAGTCAGAATGCTCCTCAGAAGCCAGGATGGTGAAATTCACCACCCATAGTTTGGATATGTTATCAGAAGTTACCAGTTCTTTGAGAAGTAGTACATCATGCTTGTTAAAGTGGAGGACAGACAAAAAAAAAAGGAAGACCCCACCCCCAATGAAATAGATTGACATTGTGGCAGCAACAATGGGCTCACATGTAACAACAATTGTGAAGATTGCACAGGACCAGACAATGTTTTGTTCCTTTGTACAAGG
>NW_006408726.1:884548-888051 GCF_000296735.1 Chrysochloris asiatica
AAAAAAAAAAAAAAAAAAAAAAAAAAGCTGCAGCCTCAGAAATCCTATGCAGTGTCACTGTGAGTCAGAACCAACCTGTCAGCAAGCAACAGCATCTGGAACAAAAAAATAAGAAAGTAAATCCAAGAAGAGAAACAAGTCTGCAAGCCTACCACTACAGAACAGTGTGGCCTGGGTCACAATAGATGACCCTGGGTCACAATAAATATAGGAAAAATTTAGAAGAAAGCTCAAATTCTTTAAAAAGACCAGACTAACTGTACCACCTGAGATACAGAAGTCTGTCTCAGACTATTACCCTGGGACACTCTTTAAATCTTGATCTATCCACTAAGATCACCTCTTAGCAGAAATTCAGAGTGACATAAAATAAAGGCTATGTTTATCGGTTTGATCTGTGCTCTATTAAAAATGTATCAATATAAGTCCAAAATAAAAGATGAAATGATACAAAGCAAGGAAACTAGAGTACTATAAATGGAACAACTGTAAAACAAAGAGAATGTTTACATATTGTGGAAAATGTAACTCATGTCACTGGTCAATTTGAGTAGAAATAATAAAATGGGAATCTTGTGTAAACTTGGAATGAAATCACAATAAAATATTATTTAAAAAAATACTAAGGGAGTCTTAAAAGAACAAAGAGCTTCTAATAGCCAGATCGTTTGAATCTGTACAACATTAAAACTTATAATTGCCTTCATAGTTTTATATTTATTCATGAAATGGGACTCAACAGTACTTTACAATAACAAAACAACAATTGTTATTATTGTTAGGTATCATCGAGTCTGTTCCAACTCATAGCCACTCTAAGCACAACAGAACATAACAGTGCCTACTCCTACACCATCCTCACAGTTGTTATGCTTGATACCATTCCTGATGTCATTGTGGCAGTTCTTCTTGGGGGTCTTCCTCTTTTTTGCTGACCCTCCACCACCAAGCATAATATCTTTCTCCAGGGTTTGGTTCCTCCTGATAATATGTCAGAATTTCAAAAGATGTTTTGCCATCTTTGCTTCTAAGGAACATTCTGGCTGTACTTCTTCCAACAAATTCAACTGTTCTGACAGTCCATTGTACTTTTAATATTCTTCTCCAACACCATAACTCAGATACATCAGTTCTTTTATGGTTTTCCATATTTACTGTTCGAGTTTCACATGCATAAAGTGATTGATCATATCATGACTTAAATCAGGCACACTGCAGTCCTCAAACTAATATCTTTGCTCTTGATCACTTTAAAGACATCATTTCCTATACAATGTCATTTGATTTCTTGATTGTTACCTCCCTGAGTATTCATAGTGGGTCCAAGCAAAATGAAATTATTGAAAACTTCAATCTTTTCTCCATTTATCTTGATATTATTTATTGTACCTGTTATAAAGATTTTTGTTTTCTTTATGTTGAAGCACAAGCCATATGGAAGGTTGTAATCTTTGATCTTCATCAGTAAGTATTTTAAGCCCTTATGGTTTCAGCAAGTAATATTGTATCATATGCATATCACAGGCTGACAATACAGAATATAATTGTAAATAAAAAGGAAGATTAAAAAATACATATATAAACACATTTAATAATCTGAGAAGCTGGGTTATATGACAGAAAATGTGGCATCAGGATTGAAGGAAGACTCATTAACAACCTGCGATATGCAGATGATACAACCTTGCTTACTGAAAGTGAAGCAGACTTAAAATATTTTATGGGAAAGATCAAAGAGCACAGCCTTCAGCATGGGTTGCATCTCAATGTCAAGAAAACAAAAATCCTCACCACTGGACCAATAAACAATATTCTTATCAACAGAGAAAAGATTGACGTTGTCAAGGACTTCATTCTTCTTGGGTCAATTATCAACACTCATGGAAGCAGCTGTCAAGAAATCAAACGACATATTGTATTAGGCAAATGTGCTGCACAAGACCTTTTTAAAGTGTTGAAGAGCAAAGATGTCAGCTTGACGACTAAGGTGAGCCTGATCCAAGCCACGGTATTTTCTGTAACCTCATATGCATGCAAAAGGTGGACAGTGTATAAGGAAGGCTGTAGAAGAATTGATGTTTTTGAGTTGTGGTGTTGGAGGAGAATATTGAAAGTGCCATGGTCTGCCAAAATAACTAACAGATCTGTTTGGAAGAAGTGCAGCCAGAGTGCTCCTTGGAGGCCAAAATAGCCAAACTTTGTCTCTCATACTTGGACATATTGTCAGGAGGGACCAGTCGCTGGAAAAGGATATCATATTTGGTAAGGTGGAGAGTCAGAGAAAAAGAGGAAGACCCCCAACAAGATGGATTGTCCAAGTGGCAGCATCAATGGGCCAAAGTGTGGCAACAATAGTGAGGTTGGCCCAGGATCGGGCAGTGTTTCGTTTAGCTATGCATAAGGTCGCTATGAGTCAGTGCTGACTCCATGGCACCTAACAACAACAACAAAAAAAAAAAAACAATTATGAATACAAGAGTATTAATATATATGGGCTTTCTTTACCATTTATAGGAATATGTTTGTATATGTGTCAACTCCTCACAGTAAATAGTAATACCCACACAAATAGACTGAGAAGTACCAACAGTAACAAAAGCAAGTAGTTTTGAAAAGTATATAGTTAATGAATGATCACCATTGATCTTGATATATAAATAAAGTCTAACAGTGATTTCCAAAATGCACTTAGCCAATAGTTTCTTAAATGAGAGCTACTGAAAAATATTTAAATCCTCAACCTTTATGGGAATGTACTTTTATAATGTGAAACTGATAAAGCATTTGGGAAGTTTCAATTACACAAACAGATTGAATTAATATACCACAATGGCATGACAAGGAGTTAGTATTTAAATTCTAGTAAAAATCTCAAACTCCAAAATTGAAAATTTATATGAAATGTATGTCTAAAATTCAGTTGACATTAACAAGTAAGAGCTAATTATAAATGATATTGACTCTGAACTACACTGGATTGTACAGGAAAGACCCGGTCAAGACAAGAACCAATTCATTCACCTTCCAAATCAACACCATGGACATTCTGAGACTTTAGTGTTTTTATTTTGACGCTGGAAACATTATTGAAGCCATAAGAACATATAGAAATGTATATCTGGTAAGATTATAACAGCTTTGGAAATAAAAAAAGTAAAAGTGAAAAAGTGTTGAAAATAAAACTTAGGAGGGAAAAAATCAAATATAAGAAATTAGTGATTTTAATATTTGGTGTAGGCATAAATACATTAATTAGTATTTAATAATTCTTATATGTTATATCTTCTGTTTGTTATAATTTATTTCAAATTTTTATTTTAATTACGACTTAAAAATTGATTTGCTATTGCTAAGTGCCCTCCAGTCCTGACTTATAATGACCCTGTATAGAGTTTCCAATGAGTGGTTGGTAGGTTTGAACCACTGACCTCTGGTTTGAAATCCAGTATTTATTCTACAGTGTCATTTCTAATAATAAAGTTATTTATTAGTTAGTGTTATTT
>NW_006408726.1:888556-890542 GCF_000296735.1 Chrysochloris asiatica
TTAAATGTTAAATAGATATATAATAAAATTAATCCAAAGGTATATATATATATATATATCATCTGACTATATACACAAAAGCACTTCAGATAAAGGAGTTCTGAAAATTCTTAGAGAGAAAAAGAAAAGAAAATACACTTAAGACATGGTATTGATGCTAAGTACTATACACTGGAGCCCATGGTTATAAACAAAAAAGACTCATCTCTTGAGGAGTTTGGCTCAAATCAAATAACGACTTAGTGTATTAGGCAAAGCTGCTACAAAAGGCCTCTATAAAGTGTTAAAGAGCAAAGATGTCAGGTTGAGAACTAAATTACACCTGATCCAAACCATAATAATTTCAGTTGCTTCATATGCATGTGAAAGTTGAGCAATGAATAAAGAAGAATGTAGAAGAATCTATGCAACTGAATTATGGTGTTGACAAAGAATATTCAAAGTTCCTTGGCCTTCCAGAGAACAAACAAATCTGTCTTGAAAGACAAGCAGCCATAATGTTCCTTAGAAGTGAGTATGGTAAAACTTTGTCCCTTGTTGTATGTACATGTTATCAGAAGGGACCAGTTCCTGGAGGAGGTTATCATGCTTAATAAAGAGGAGGGAGAGTGAAAAAAGTGTAAGGCCCGAAACAAAATGGATTAACACAGTAGCAGCAAAAATGGGCTCAAGCAGAAAAACAATTGTGAGAATGGCTCAAGAGCAGACAGTGTTTGGCTCTTTTGTGCATAGAGTTGATATGGGTCAGAACTGACTGGAAGGTACTTAACAACAATGTGAAGAGTTAAGTCCAAGAAATGCAGGTAGTAAAAACCCTGGCAAGAAAAGTAGGTAAATTTCATACAGGTGGAGCAACTGTGAATCACAATTTACTTATTTTTCTAAGTGTTTTGGGTGTGTGTGTGCTATTTTTAGTAATTGTTTTCATCAAATATTTTGAGAGTGGAATTAGAAGTAAAATCTATGAATGGATGATTGTAAGAAATGAGCAGAAATATTTAAGTTGGAAGACATCAAAAGTTTTATGCAATAATTGTCAAATGTGGCATGTCAAGCCTGAGATGGGACGGCACATACAGGCCAACTAAGGAATACATAGATATGGTCTGAACAATAGCAGCAGACCAGGCAAATTTCTGATTGAGGTAAGACCCGCAGAGAAAAATGACCTAAGATTTGGAGCCTGGAAAATAGGCATCCCCATATCCATTCATTGCCAAAGCAGAAAGTGTCTATTATTCTCAGAAAGATTTATCTTTGCAGCCTGGCACTCACAATGGCACATATTCAAACACACCAACGTATCACTGTCATTTTGATTGTGAGCCACCCTGGGAATTTCAGATACCACATTGTAAAGTCAACAGTACAGTAAAAATAAATGTCTTCCTTTAATCTTCACCCCCACAAAGAGATGTTTGTTATGTGTCAGAAAAAAACATTTTTACTTTGGGTTTCTGAGTTCATGTTGTGGACAGTCATTTCCTAGGGTGCTTGAATGTGATGAACTATAACTCTGAAATCTGTGACATTTTAACAAGAAACATTCCAGTAATTGTTTGTCTGAAAATACATTGCCTACATGAAGAGTTCAGATGTTAAAGGCAGCTAGTTTTAAGAAGAGCCAGGAGCCTCATGATACACAGCCAATTAGGAGACAATTTTTTTTTTTTTTTTTTAAGTGATCAGCTGCACTCAATCTCCATTGAGTCCAGCCCAGCGGATGGACTCATTTTCCCCTCACACCCAAGATTCTATCCTCAATACTGATTTTCAGTTAAATGTTTGTTGTTGTTGCTGTTGTGTGTTGTTGTGTCAGTTATGACTCATAGTGACTCTGTATAGGTGTGCTGAAGAGTGGCTGTGATCAGCAGTTCAGTGCTTATTTTATAGCACAACACCAGAACATGAAGTTGCACCACTGAATCCGAAATACAATACAAAATATGTTTTGCTTTAATTTCAGTATGTTAAGAAGAAAAAAAA
>NW_006408726.1:890642-894103 GCF_000296735.1 Chrysochloris asiatica
TATAATATAATATATATAATATATATATTAATGTGGTTACTAATATTTGACAATCAGATATTCTGTTTACATATAAATTTGTGATTCTCTTTTAAAAAAATAAATAAAAGACAAAGAAAAAGAAAAAGAAGATCTGGCAATATCTGGATACCTGCCTAGCAATATAGTATGTATGTGGAGTTAGTTCGGTCTGTAGCTTGGCACCTATCCAAGTTCACCCGTTTATATTACATGTCTGTTTCTATAAGGCGCTTGGATTTGAATCTTGTTTCAAGTCATAGTTCTATTTTCCTCCATGAAGCCCCTGCTTATATCTCCTGAAATGATATGCACCTTTAAGTCATATGTGGTCCATGCACCAAGAACATCATCATCACATGTTGTTATTGTTGTTCAGTGTCATCAAGTCAGCTCTAACTCCTAGGGACCCTGTGTAGAGTGTCCCAACTCATAGCAACCATGTATAGCATGCAGCCATTGGTGAATTCAAATGATGAATGGGTTCTCAAGCCATTGTTAATCTTACAGAGCCACTGCACTCTTCTCATCATCACAAGAAAGTATGATAAAATCTAAGGTCTCATCCCAGATCCATTTAATGAAAATATAAAATGTAAAAAAACCCTAGGTGGTTCATATGTACATTAAAGTTTGAGAAATGGTAGTACAGAACATCATTACATATCCTACAAATTATGACAATTGTCTACTTTATATTGATATCAAATATCTCAACAACTAAACTGCAAGCATATCAATGATAGAGAATATGTCCTGAATATTTCTTTGTTATATCCTGAAAAAACAACAACAAAGTAAATCTTTTGTCAAAATAACCTTGCTCATTATTTGGCATCTGGGTTCCCAAAATCTATTACATTTCAGACCAAATATAGAGTTACAAGACAGACACCTGGGTTCTGGCCATAAATGAGACTGAACTTCATCTCCATTTGATTCCTAACTGGCTACCATTTGGTATTTGTTTAACCAGATCTTTAGGTGACTTGTTGTTGTTGTTGTTGTTAAGTGCCATCAAGTCGGGTCCGACCCATAGCGACCCTGTACAGGGTTTCCGAGGGTGTAAATCTTTACGGGAGTAGAAAGCCTCATCTTTCTCCCGCGGAGCGGCTGGTGACTATTGGTGACTAATTTTAACTATGGAATTTAGTGTTTTGGAGTTTTACCTATTCTGACCTCAAACACATGGACATACTCTCATCTCTATAACTATATTCTATCTCAGATAGTTGAATAAATTTACTTGTTGTTAGGTGCCCAGTTTTTGGTGATATCATGTTCAACAGAACAAAACAGTACCCAGTCCTGCAACATACCCATAATGGTTATTATATTTAAGCCATTGATGCCAGTATGTCAATTCATCTTTATCGTCTTTTTTACTGACCCTTTGCTTTACCATGCATGAAGTCCTTTTCCAAAGACTAGTTCCTCCTGATACGATGTCTAAAATATGTGAGACAAAGTCTCACCATTCTTTCTTTTAATAAGCATTCTGCCTGTACCTCTTCTAAGACATATTTCTTTGTTCTGGCAGCCCATGGTATTGTCAGTATTCTTTGATACTGCCATGATTCAAATGCCTCAGTTTTTTTCTGAGTATATTCATTTTCTGTCCAGCTTTCACATGCATTGAAAATATTATTGCTTGGATCAGGCACACCTTAGTCCTCAAAATGATACCATTGCTCTTTGGCACATTAAACAGTTCTTTTGCAGCAGATTCACCTAATGCAATAAGTCATTTGATTTCTTAACTGCTGTTTCTTTGATTGTTGGCTGTAGATCCAAATAAACTGATATACTTGAAAACCTCCAACTTTTCTCCATTGATTATGATGTTGTTTATTGGCCAAGTTATGAGGATTTTAGTTTTCTTTATGTTGAGTTGGGAGTGGCACTGTGAGATAAACTTCTGGACCACAAGGCCAGTTTGAACCACAAGGGATGCTATTCAAACTCATCACCTGCTCCTTGGAAAGCTCATACAGGGTTGCTATAAGAATTGACTCTACAGCACTTAGTAACAACACTGAGATGCTATCCATATTCTTTGATCTTCATCAGAAAGTGATTCAAGAATTCTTTATTTTCAACAAGCAAGTTTGTATCATCTGCATACTGCAGTTTGTTAATAAGTTTTCCCCCAATCTTGATATCATGTTCTTCTGCATAGAGTGCAGATTCTTGGATTATTCAGCATACTTATTGAATAATTATGGTGAAAGCATACAACCAGATGTACAACTTTCTTGATTGTATGTAGTATAGTATTGTTCTGTTAGAAAAATTACTTCTTGGTCTATGTGTAGGTTCCACATGAGCACAATGGAATGTTCTTGAATTCCCATTTGTTGCACTGTTATCCATAATTTGTTATGATCCAAAGAGTTGAAAGCATTTGCATAGTCAATACAATACAAGCAAACATCTTTATGATATTCTTTTCCAGCCAAGATCCAAGCAATTATATCCCTCAACCCATATATTCTAAATCCAACTTGAATTTTCTAACAGCTCCCTGTCAATGTAGTCTTCCAATTGTTTTTAAATTTTCTCTAGCAATTTTTTTATTGCACATAGTATTAATAATATTATTTAATGGTGTCTGCATTCCTTTGGGTCCCCTTTCTTTGGAAAGGACACAAATATGGATTTCTTCCATTACATTGGCCAGTTAATTGTTTTCCAAATTTCTTAGCTAGAGTGCTTCTAGCACTGCATTAGTTTTGTTGAAACTTTTAAATTGGTATTCAATGAACTCTAGGAACCTAGTTTTTCACCAAAGTCTTCATTGCAACTTGAACTTCTCCCTCAATATCATTGGTTCTTGATGTTATGCCAACTCTAGAAAGGGTGGAATGTTAACCAATTATTTTTTATACAGTGACCCTATATATTCCATCTTCTTTTGATACTTCCTGTATCATTCAACATTTTGCCCATAATATTACAACCCAAGGCTTTAATTTTTTCTTCAGTTCTTTTTGCTTGAGAAATGCTGAGCACGTTCATCCCTGTCCCTAATTTCAGATCTTTACACATTTCATTATAATTCTTTGTCCTCTCATGTTGCCCTTAAATATTTCTGTTCAATTCTTACTTCATCATTTCTTCCATACACTTTATTTTATTCTTAAATGTTTTATTGTGAATTATGTGATAGTTTACATTGGAGAACATTAGTTTTACATTCATTCTATCATATATCATCTCATTGCCATGATTACAATCCCCTCCATGCAATCCTTCCCCTGTAGCCCCCAGGTCTTCAGCACACAGTCGCTCTCCCTCTCTGGATCTAAAGTCTCCAGCTGCTCCATTGCTCTACGTCATCATATATGGCTCCATTTCAGGCATCACTGCTTCTCTGGGTAGGGTCCCACTCTCTACTCTTCTCCCTTGATGGTCCTAGGGAACTCCACTCCTAGACTGAAAAG
>NW_006408726.1:907926-908353 GCF_000296735.1 Chrysochloris asiatica
TAAATACTGTGTTAATGTGTTAATTTTAGTCCTTTCTTCTTTTTAGATGTGTGTGTTTATTGTAATAAATTGTCCTCTCAGCACCGCTTTCACTGTGTCCCAAAGATTTTGGTAAGTTGTGTTTTCATTCTCATTTACTTCTAGAAACTTTGCAAATTCATGTTTAATTTGTTCTACTACCCAGTCGCTTTTCAGCAGGGTGTTTTTCAGTTTCCATGTGTTTGACCTAATTTCTTTGGTCTTCTTATTGTTTATTTCTAGTTTGATAGCATTCTGATCTGAGAAGATGCTTTGTAGTATTTTGATATTTGTAAATTTATGTAGATTTGTTTTCTGTCCTAAAATATGGTCTATTCTAGAGAATGTTCCATGTGCACTTGAAACGAGTGTGTATTTTGCAGTTGTTGGGTTGAATGCTCTGTACACA
>NW_006408726.1:909935-913852 GCF_000296735.1 Chrysochloris asiatica
TTGTTCTCGGCAGAGCTTGTCACTACATTTCCCTCTTCCATACACTTTATTTATTCTGTGTTCATGACCGAGTTTCAGAGTCTCTTCTGAGACCTATGTGGTCTTTTCTTTCTTCCCTGTCTTTTAAATGATGTATGATTTTACTGATGTCATAACTTGCCCGTTCTTTGGTCATTAGTGTGCAATGTGTCAAATCTTTTGAGATTTTCTCTAAATTCAGATGTGATATATAAAAGGACATATTTTGTTTTTTATGGACATGTTTTAGTATTCCTCATATTCATCCTGAACTTGCATGTAAGCAATTGATGGTCTGTTCCATAATCGGAAGCAGACTAATTATTAGCCCAACCAAAAAAAAAAAAAAAAGCCACTTCCATTCTGATTCATAGAAACAATATACAGGGTTTCTGAGATTGAATTTTTACAGGAGCAGAGAACATCATCTTTCCCCCTGAAAGTAGTTCATGGGTTTGAACCACTCACCATGCAATTAGCATCCCAATTCTTAATGCACAGAGCCATGAGTACGCTCTAAAAATATAACAGGTTTCTTCAAATGAAACGGTTATGAAGTCTTCATTTTTTAAAATATTATACTTACGTTTTTAATATGTAATGTGCATTCAAGTCCACAAGCAAAAATTTTCAACAACATCAAGAAAAACTTTGAAACAGTATTACTTTGAAACAGTAATACTCAGAAAAGTATATCTCCAAATAAGAGCTTTATTCTGATCTGCATTTAAGAAGCTCCGTCTTATCCATCTTTGTATTTTAACTGGGCTACATAATAGGTACCTTATGAAGCCATGAAAATGAATGACGACCTTAGTTAACTGGTGATCGTGGCCTAGTTCATTAGCTCTTTAACTTAGGTTGCTTCAATTTAAATGTCATGGGATTATATTAACTCATTTCTAAGATCATGTTTTGATATTCAATGATTTTAGTTCACAAAAATAGATAATTAACTTTTTTATCAATTATTAATATGATATAATGTAATTTCATCAAAACAATTAACATTTTTCTGAAACTTGGTAATGATTGTTGTTGTTTTTGTTACATGCCATCGAGTTGGTTACAACTCATAGCTAATCTGAATAGGATTTCCAATGCTCTAAATCTATGTGGTAGCAGAAATCTCATCTCTTTCACATGGGACAGATGATAGGCTCATACTGCCAACCTTAAGGTTCTCAGTCCACTGCTGATCTTAGACAGCCACTGCACTCCCCATCAGCTAATGATGTTATTGTTAAATGCTGTTGAGTTGCTCCAACCCGTAGTGAACTTGTATAGGGATTCCAAGGAGCAGCTAGTGACTTGAACTTCCGACCTTGTAGTTCAAACTGACTTGCAGTCCAGCACATTAGCCCACAGTGCCACACCAGAACTCCACAGCTAAGCTAAAATGAAGTAATTGTCTCTAAACTTCTAAATGGCTCTAGTCAAATAATATCAAAGGAAGAAACTACCAATAGAGGCATTCTCTAAGATTGTTCCATTCAGCTAAGAATTTCATGCTCTTTGGAACTTGACCATAATTTTCATACTGCATGAGTACTATAAACTGCTAACATCATAAATTTTGTCATTAAGATATTGTTGAGAAAATATGCACCAGATTGAAATGAAGACTTATTGCAACTTCATCCTATTAGGATGCCAATACCTTCAATGCACCTTGGACTTCTTCCTTCAGTATCATTGGCTCTTGATCATATGCCACCTCTTGAAATGGTTGAACATTAACCATTTCCTTTTGATACAGTGACTTTTTGTATTCCTTCCATCTTCTCTTGATGCTTTCTGTTGCATTCAATAAATGGCTCAGTGAATCTTTCAATAACAAAAGTTGAGGCTGTAATTTTTTCTTCAGTTCCCCCAGTTTGAGAAATGCTGAGTGTATTTTTCCATTTTGGTTTTCTGATTCCAGATATTTGCACATTTCATTGTAATATCTGACTTTGTGTTCTCAAGCTGAACTTTAAAATTTTTTGTTCAGCTCTTGGACCTCCTCATTTCTTCCATGTGCTTTAGCATCTCTATGCTAGGGAGCAAGTTTCAGTGTTTCTTCTGAAATCCATTTTGATTCTTTGCATTGTTTCTTGTCTTCTTAATGACTTTTGTTTTCCTCCTGTGTGATGTTCTTGATGTAATCCACAACTCTTCTGGTTTTTGGTCTTTAGTGTTAAAAAATAATGAAATCTGTTCTTTAGATCTCTAAATTCAGGTGAGATATATTCAAGGTCATATTTTGGCTCTCATGGATTTGTTTTCTTCAACTTCAGTCTGAATTTGCATATGAGCAATTTATGGTCTGTTCCACAATCAGCCCCTGGCCTTGTTTTCACTGATGATATAGAGTGTTTCCACCTTCTCTTTCCACAGATGTAGTCAATTTGATTTTTGTGTATTCCATTTGGTGAGGTCCATGTGTATAATCATCTCTTATGCTGTCTAAAGAAGGTATTTGAAATTAACAAATCATTGGTTATGCAGAATTCTATCATGCAATATACAGCATCATTTCTATCACCAATGTCATATTTTTCAATTACTGATCCTTCCTCTTTGTTTCCAACACATTCTAATCACCAGTAATTATCAGTACATCTTGATTGCATGTTTGATCAATATCAGATTGAAGAAGTTGATAGAAATACTCTATTTCATCCTAACTGGCTTTAGTGATTGGTGCATAAATTTGAATAATAGTGGTATTAACTGGTCTTCCCTCTAGGTGTATGGATATTATATTATCACATCATGACAGATCTTGATTTGTTCTTTTTGATGATGAATACAACACCATACCTCTTCATGCTGTCATTCCTAGCATAGTAAACCATGTGCTTATTAGATTCAAATTGGCCAATACCAGTCCATTTCAGCTCACTAATTCCTAAGATATCGATGTTTATGCATTCCATTTCATTTTTGACAATTTCTAATTTTCCTAGATTCATACTTGGTACATTCTATATTGAAATTATTAATAGATGTTACAGCTGTTTCTCTACATTTTGAGTTGTACCACATCAGTAAATCAAGGTCCCGAGGGCTTTACACCCACAGGCTTTACTTTATTGGTATCATCACAGTCAACTGTAGTTTGAGGAGGCAGCTCTTTCCCAGTCGCATTTTGAGTGCCTTCTAATCTGAGGGCTCATTTTCTGGCACTATATCTGACAGTGTTTCTCTGCTATTCATAAGTAGTTCATCTCTCTTCTTCCTAGTCTGTCTTCATCTGGACATTCATCTGAAATCTGCCTACCATGGGTGACCATGCTGATATTTAATATACTCATGACATAACTTCCAGAATCACAGCAACTCACAAACCACCACAGTATGACAAACTGACAGATGAGTGGTGGTAAACATATATATGTGTTTATATATATAAAGAGAAGTTTAATATCAAGGAAATAGCTTACAAATTGCAGATTTCCAGGTCCCCAGCAGAAGAGAGTCAGAGTCCCTCCCACATGTCCATTATAATGGGAGCAGGCCACACCCCCAAGGAAGCATCTCTTCAATTGATTGGCTTTTCATAGCCGCTCATCAAAGAGTTTTACTATGCCTGTATTATGTTTCATCACCATGGGAATAAGCACATTCCAATGGCTAAACCTCTAGAAATCCTGGCCTAGTCAAGTTCTTGTGTGGTGCTGTAGGATAAGCATTCAATTGCAATAGTGGTATGAGTCAAAAGGTTGGCAGTTCAAATCCACCAGCCACTCCTTGGGAACCTTAACTAGATTTCCATGAGTTAGAACTGACTCCACGGCACTCAACAACAACAAAAGCAGTCAAGTTGGCAGAAACCTTAACCATTACAACCTCTGCAATTGAGAATCTATTATAATATTATAACATTCAAGTCTTTCTTTCTTTTCTTTTCTTTT
>NW_006408726.1:914255-921080 GCF_000296735.1 Chrysochloris asiatica
TCCCGCGGAGCAGCTGGTAGCAGCTGGTACAAGATTAAGACTCATTAATAATCTGAGATATAAAGATGAAACAACTATGCTTACTGAATACTAAGAGGATTGCTGAAGATACAAGACAACAGCCTTCATTATGGACTTCAATTCAGCAAAAAGATAACAAAAATTCTCACAACTGAGCCAAGAAGCAACAACATGATATACAGAGAAAATATTGAAGTTGTATAGAATTTAATTTTAATTGGATCCATAATCAACATAAATAAAAGCAACAGTGTGTAAATCAAATGACACATGACATTTGATAACTATGCTGTAGAAGACACCTTTAAAGTGTTAAAAAACAAAACAAAACAAAACAAAAAAACAAAGATATTGCCTTGATGACAAAGATGTGCCTAATTCAAACCATGAAGTTTTCAATCACCTCATAAGCATGCAAAGGGTGTATACTGACTAAGGAAGATCATATAAGAACAGATGTACTTGAAGTATGGTGTTGGAGAAGAATATTGACTATACCATAGGCTGTCAGAAGAAATTACAAATCTGTCTTTAAAGAAATGCAATAAGGATGCTCCCTAGGAAAAAGACTGGTAAGACATTGTCTGGCTTACTTTAGGCATGTTTCAGGAGGTACCAGTACCTAGAGAAGGGCATCATACTTTCTAAAGTAGAAGGTCAGCAAAAAAGAGGAAGACCTTGAACAAGATGGGCTGCCATCATGGCTGCAACAGTGGGCTCAAACATAGCAATGATAATGAATATGTTGCATGACTGACAGTGATTAATTCTATGATACATAGGGTCTCCATGATTTGAAGTCAACTCCACATTACCTAATGATATTAGTAGCGTAGTGGTTACGAATCGGATTGCTATCCTCAAGGTTGGCAGTTTGAAACTACTAGCTGCTCCATAGGAGAAAGATGAGGCTTTCTGCTCCCATAAAGATTTGCAGCCTCAGAAACCCTGTGCAGGGTCACTATGAATTGGAACTGACTCCACGGTACTTAACAACAACAACAACAATTAAATATATCATCCTAACTAATTATTCTAAAACTGTGAGTTTTTAAACCACTGCTTTGTTAAAATTCCTCTCCTTGCCTGGGTAAGCTGAGGTCAGAATTAGCTCTGAAGTCCTATTTAAAAGTGATACCCATGCTACTCACAGACTACATGTGGGAGTAGCAAGGCCAGATTCACAGGGGCCTAGGTTCAAAATCAACCCTTACACTAAAGAAAATAATTTGTGGTGGTTTAGGGCAATGCCTTTTCTGCTTCAACATACCTGGGCCTCCCCTGATGAGCTACTGATTTCCATGTTCTAGATCCCATCCTTCAGGACACTGATTATTTAACAGGTTGAATTGTAGCTCTCAAGTTAGCATTTAAATCAGGCACCTGGCTGATTCAATGCTGCTGGTCTGAGGATCGCATTTTGAGTAATCCTGGTTTAGTGTAGGATCAGGTGGTGATTTTTCATATTTTGAATCCCAACTCCATAATTATTTTGATGTGTTTATTTGAGCCTAAAATTTCTTTATCTTTAAACAATACTAATGATGGCAATTATGATCACTACAAGTTGTTATAAAAAGCCAAATGCTTTTATGTGTGCCTATTATAGATACTTTATTATTAATACCACAACCACCATTACCAAGAAGCACTGGTAACATAGTGGATTATGAGTTGTGCTGATAAGTGCAAAGTAAATAGATTGAATCTGTCAATCACTCCATAACAGAAAGATGAGGCTTTCTGCTCCATTAAAGAGGTACAGCCTCAGAAACCCTACACAGGGTTGCTATGAATCAGAACAGACTCAGTGGCACATAAAACACCACCACCATGATTACCACTGTCACTACCACCACCACAATTAGCACTACAAATGCAACCACCATCACTGCCATCAATAGCTTCATCACTACTATTATCACCACTACTAACACTATCATGGAGTCCTGGTGTGGCACTACACGCTAATGTGCTAGACTGCAAGGTTGGTTGAACCACAAGGTCAGTCATTCAAACTCACCAGTTGTTCCTCAGAAACCCTATACAGGGTCACTCTGAATCAAAACCAATGTGATGACACTAACAATAACAACTATACTATCATATCACCATCACAACACGGTAATAATAAAGACCCAGGCACCAAAGGACATTCTAATCTGAGTTAAACAAGAACCTATGGAAGAGAAGGTATACAAAATCAATTATAATAATAATAATTTTTTAAAAATCCATGAATCACTTAAATATTTTCTCAGGACTGATTTCTGAAACCATAAATGCAAAATGGAAAAGGAATATTAATAGATCCTGGGAACTGATGATTCAACATCAAACACACTTTGAAATCAGGAGCAAGCCAAGGGTGCCTGCTCTTATTACTTTAGTATTGAATTAGAAGTCCTAGCTACAGGAATAAAACAAGCAATACAAATCAAAGATAATCCAGATTTGAAAAGAATATGTTATCTTTTTACATGGATGATATGATTCTATTTATAGATAATTACAAAGCATCTGCAAGAAAACATCTAGTTTTCTAATACAGGACCACACCAGGAGTTAATTAAATGTGTAATCAAATATAGCAGTCTTATTTTAAGTGTGCCAATGGTGTTACAAATTTCAGCAGAAAAAAAGTCCTGGTATGGTGCTGTGGGTTAATGCACCAGACTGCAAAGTTGGTTTTAACTGCAAGGTTGACAGTTCAAGCTCACCAGTCACTCCTTGGAAACCCTCTATAGGATTGCTATTGGTTGGAACCAACTCAACAGCACTTAACAACAACAACAATCCCTTCTACAGGGTCACTATGAGTCAGCAAAATCTCAATGGCACTTAACAACAACATTATGTGGAGTGGCAAGAGGCCCAAAATAACTAAAGCAATTCTGAAAAAGAACAAAGCAGGAAAATTCACATCCTAATTTTAAAACATATTATACAACTAGACTAATAAAAAAAAATGCAGCAGCAAAATGCAATTTATAATCCAGAAGTAAACCCACATATCTATAAACAATTGATTTTTTTTTTTGGCTATTAAGTGTACTTTATTGATGGTACATGAAAAGACAGGGCTCTCTAAGCAACCCCCCTTCTCCAGGTGGTCTGAATGGAAAAAGGATGGGAGCTTCTCGATGTGTAGAGGGTATAGAGTTGGGGTAAGGACGCCCAGCAGCTGAGGGCCTCTCTCTTCCTCTAGTGTTGTTGCTGGGGCTGGTGGTCCAGGGGGTTCTTATTCTTTAGAGGCCTTGTGGATCATAAGATCCACCACCCTGTTGCTGTAGCCAAATTCATTGTCATACCAGGAAATGAGCTTGGCAAAGTGGTCGTTGAGGGCAATGCCAACCCCAGCATCAAAGGTGGAAGAGTGGGTGTCACTATTAAAATCACAGGAGATTACTTGGTCTTCAGTGTAACCCAGGATGCCTTTTAGGGGTCCATCTGATGCATGCTTCACCACCTTCTTGATATCATCATATATGGCAACTTTCTCCAAGCGACAGGTCAGGTCCATAACAGACACATTGGGAATGGGGGCACAGAAGGCCATGCCAGTGAGTTTCCCATTCAGTCCACGGATGATCTTTCCCACAGCCTTGGCAACACCGGTCGATGCAGGGATGATGTTCTGGGCAGCCCCACGGCCATCACGTCACAGTTTCCCAGAGGGGCCATCCACAGTCTTCTGGGTGGCAGTGATGGCATAGACTGTGGTCATGAGTCCCTCCACAATGCCAATATTGTCATGGATGACCTTGGCCAGGGGGGCCAAACAGTTGGTGGTGCAGGAGGCATTGCTGAAAATCTTGAGGGAGTTGTCATACTTCTCATGATTCACGCCCATCACAAACATAGGGCATCAGCAGAAGGGGCAGAAATGATTACCTTTTTGGCACCACCCTTCAAGTAAGCCCCAGCCTTCTCCAAGATTGTGAAGGCACTGGTAGACTCTACAATATATTCAGCACCAGCATCACCCCACTTGATGTTGGTAGAATCTCACTCCTGGAAGACAAAGATAGGGTTCCCATTGATGATAAACTTCCTGTTCTTAGCATTGACAGTGCCATTGAACTTGCTATGGGTGGAATCATACTGGAACATATATACCATGTAGTTGAGGTTAATGAAGGGGTTGTTGATGGCAACAATCTCCACCTTGCCAAAGTTAACAGCAGCCCTGGTGACCAGGTACCCAATATGGCCAAATCTGTTGACTCCGACCTTCACCATCTTGTCTCAGGGATGCGGCTGGTATGGCAAGAGAATCTGTGGCTGCCTGTTGAACGGGGAGAAGCAGAAAGCCTAAACAATTTTTTTGGATAGGGGCATTAAGTCTACTCTAAGGAGAAAGAGACAGTCCTGATGTGGTGCTATGGGTTAATGTGTCAAACTACAAAACTCAGTTCAAGCTTGCCAGCTGCTCTTCGGAAACCCATACATTGTCACTATGGGTCTGAACCAACTCGTCGGCACTCAACAACAAGAGGAAAGAAGAGGATGTGGAATGAGGGATATCATTGCTGATGTCAGATGGATCTAGGAAGAAAGCAGAAAATGCCAGAAATAAATTTTCCTATACTTTATTTACTATCCAAAGGCTTCCTTTTGTGTGGATAATGACAAGTATGGACAACATAGTGGAGAATGAGTATTTTGGAACACTAAATTGCATTCATGAGGAACCTGCATGTAAACTCAACAGCACTTAACAACAAAAACAGGTATGAAGGATAAAAGTAGAGACTCAGACAGACACTTGTACTGTTATGAGGATGAAAAGAAATAACATCTTCAAATACATAAACATTATAGAAACTTTTTTTTATTAAATCTTAAACAGGTAGGGTAAACACAAGACAAAGACAAAGATAGATTACCAGTTGAGGAAAGTCATGTAAGAGGTCATGATGAGTTTCCCAAGGATACACCTCCAAGTGGTGACCTTTTTTTTTTTTTTACGTTTTTATTGTGAATTGAGTGATAGTTTATTTGGAAGAATATTGGTTTTACACCATCATTTCATTGCAATTATTACAATTTCCTCCATGCATCATCATTCAACAGTATTTGTTTCTATTCCCTCTGTTTTATTTGGTAGGGGGGGGGTGCACAGAAACACTGATATAATTTTTTAAACAACCAAAGGGCACATTCTACAAACTTGCCTCCTGGCCATCAGCACACAGTCTTTCTCCTTCCATGAGTCTAGAGTCCTTAGCTGCTCTCTCTCTCTCTCTCTCCATGTCCTCATCTCTTCCTCCATCTCTTCTGTCGCTCCTTCTCTGGATAGGGTCTCACATTCCACTCATGCTCTTCTCCCTTGATGATCCTCAAGTCTTCTGTTTCTGGACTGTAAGATTAACTACTCCCCTGTTTTTGTTACAAAACTTCTACCTTTACAGTTGTGACAGTCGCATTTAGTCATAACAATTACTCACTACTGAGTCATAAGAATCTTATCCCCATCTCTTTTCACCAGGCATGTCTAGATAAGATAAAAACTATTCAGTGGAGACTCTATCTTTCCTTGCACTCTCTTAAACTAAACTCCCTCTTGAAAACTTGTAAGCCAGTCACTTCATGCCTTTATTTATCCCCTCATTTTAGGTAGCCGATGTCTAAGTTGCTCATCCCTATCTACCATGTATACAAAAGGGATAGGATTCATACTTGATGTGAAGACTCCTTCCCTCTCAGTTGGTATTTTGAGCAACTACATCCATAAGTGAAAGTCAACTTCATCAAATTGTTGCAACTTACACTTGTTTCCTTTATCCAAAATATATATATATATTTTTAAATCTTCCTCTAGTCGAGTTCTGGTCATAAAGCCATCAAGGCTAGGTCAAATGGGTATTATCTGCAACTTTAGGTGTTCTTGTGCATCTCCTATCACTTCATATCAGCTGGATACTTCACACTCAGCTTTATCCCTCTATTGCTATGTCCTTGTCCATGGTCACCAGCAAGCTTATATGCCTGCTCATTTGTTTCCTTTGAGTTTCAGTCTTAAAGGGGGGTTTGTCCTGAAGCGACTTGATTGCTTACCTTGATGGCTTCCCAGTGAACAACTTGCTTGTTATTGTAGTAGCCGAACGGATTGCCATTTTTGTGTTGGATTTTCCCTGCTGGTCTTTTTTTTCTTTTCCCTGTTGGTCTTTTATTCAAGGAGTATCTTCTGTTTCTCTAGCTGTTCCAGGCTGTTCTGCTTGTTCTTTCTAGTGGGAATGTCCCACCTCAGAAAGTTCTGGGTGGGGCTCAGGATTCCACTTAAGGTCCTATACACTACAAAGGCTTCACAAGAAACCTATTTCATTGGGCAAGTTCTAGAACTACTTTCTGGTATTCCAATCAGTTATAGGTTCAAGATGAGCTTACAAGTTTTCTGTAATCATATGTTCTGGTATTCCTTACCATCTCACTCAATTGTCAATTTTATAATAGCATGTAAGGGAAATCAATATTCATAAAACTGTCAAGCATCTTAAAATTATTTCCCCTCTTCAGACTATGTTTTGATCCCTGTATCACAAAGTCCTGTTGTTCCAAGGTTGAACATACATCATTATTTACCTTTGTCCCATTTTAGCCCATGCAAACCTGTCTCAGTGTTCCCCTATCTACCTTGTTCTTCCATCTCCATCCCCCTTCTTGTATATTGTTCTCCCTAAATCTGAACTATGGTGTGTCTATACACTATCCTGTGCTTTACCATACTCTCCTTCCACACTCCCCCACTCCCCTTGTTGTTGTTGTTGTTGTTAAGTGCCGTCGAGTCGGTTCCGACCCATA
>NW_006408726.1:928220-932210 GCF_000296735.1 Chrysochloris asiatica
GCCGGAACCTCTTCTAAATTTCTTGACATAGATTAGTGAGCACCTCCAGTGTTGTAATAGTTTGCTGAAATATTGCATTTTGTATTCTATCAATTCCTGGAGCCTTGTTTTGTGCCAATTCGTTCAGTGTTGCTTGAACTGCTTCCTTCAGTACCATCAATTCTTCATCAAATGATACCTCTTGAAAGGACTGAACATCAATTAATACTTTTTAGTGCAGTGATTCTGTGTATTCTTTCTACTTTCTTAGATATTCCCACTATCATTCAATATTTCACCCTTATTGTTATTGTTAACATGAAGCTTGACTTTTTTCTTCAGTTCTTTCAGCTTAAGAAATGCTGAGAATGTTATTCCTTATTGGTTTTATATCTCTAGATCTCTGCAGATATCATTATAATATTTGGATTTGTCTTCTCCTGCTGCCCTTCAACATTTTCTGTTCAGCTCTTTTACCTCCTCATTTCTTCCAGTAACTTTTGCTTCTCTATACTCAAGAGCAAGTGTCAGAGGCTCTTCTGACATCTACTAATGTCTTCTTTGACCCTATATTTTTAATGATTTTTCACTTTCTTCCAGTATGATGTCATCCAACAACTCTTCTTGTCTTCTGGCATTAGTGTCTAATGTAGCAAATCTGTTTTTGAGATACTTTCTACATTCAGGTGGTATATACTCAATGTACTATTTTGGCTTTTGTGAAGATGTTTTAACTTTATTCAGTTTCAGTCTGAACTTGCATATAAGCAATGCATGGTCTGTTCCACAGTCAATCCCTTTTATTGGCTGATGATATTGAGCTTCCCAATTGTACAGACTACATTCAAACTAGCAAATCACTAAACAGTAGGCTCTGGCTTTTACCTGAGCTTCTGGGAAACTGTTCCTTGGCATTAACCCCTTCCCCAGAGCAGGAAAGAATATGTGTATGTACTATATGATCAAGAACTGATAATGTTGAAAGAAGTCCAATGTGCACTGAAAGATGGAGTCAATTTGATTTCTGTGTGTTCCATCTGGTTAGATCCAGGTGTATAGTAACATTTTATGTTGTCGGAAAAAAAAATGTTTTTTTCAGTGAATAAGTCATTTATCTTGTAAAATTCTTTCTTGTGATCTTTAGCATCATTTCTATCCCCAAGCCCATATCCAACACAGATTCTTTCTTTTTGTTTCTAACTCTCACATTGCAATGACCAGTAAATATCCATACACTTTGGTTGCATGTTTTATTAATTTCAGGCTGAAAAAGTTAGACATTCTTCAATTTGGTCATCACTGGTTTTAGTGGCTGGTGTGCAAATTTGAATAATGATGATATTAACTGGTATTATCCTATCACAGGAGGCTTTGTACTTCAAGACACATCTTGGAATATATTTTTGACAATGAATACAGCACTGTTCCTTTTCAATTTGTTATTCCCAGCATAGTTAACCATATGATTGTCAGATTCATAATTGCCAATACCAGTCCATTTCAGCTCACGAATGCTTAGGGTATTGATCTTTATGCATTCTATTTCATTTTTCATGACTTCCAATTTTCCTAGCTTCATACATTCCACATTCTGATTATTAATGGATGTTTGTTGGTGTTTCTTCTCATTTTACTTGTGTCACATCAGTAAATGAAGTCCTGAACACTTCAATTCATCATCGCCATTAAAGTCAACACTATTTTGAGGAGGCAGCTCTTTCCTAGTCATATTTTGAGTGTCTTCTAAACTGAGTGGCTCATCTTTCACACTATATCTGACAATGTTACACTACTATTCATCACGTTTTAAGTGGATACTCATTTAGAAGTTGTCTGACTTTTCTTCCTAGTCTGTCTTAGTTTGGAAGCTCCACTGAAAATCATCTACCATGGATGAACCTGCTGGTATTTAAAATACTTGTGGCATCATTTCCAGCATCATAGCTACACACCAGTCACAACAGTATGACAGATGAGTGGTGATAAGCAGTACAGATAACAATTATATTATGTAAACCTCAGACTATATGTGAACATGAAAACAGAAGCAATTATTAAAACATAAAACTGTTTTCTTGGAAACTTTGTCATTTTATTCTGTAAGATCATATTTTAACATTCAATCCTTTTTTAGTCATGATTGTTATACTCTTGTTAGTTTTATCACTAAATTTTTAATCTGAAACTTAAAAATCTGAACTTGTCAGCTAGACAATTTAAGAAAAGAATAATTGCTTAAACCCATTCTACATATAATGGAGGACCAGTGAAAAACAGGAAAACCTTCAACATGATGGATTGGCACAGTGGCAGCAGCAATGGACTCAAGCTTAACAATGATTGTGAGAATGGCACATAACCAGGAAGTGGTTAGTTCTGTTGTGATTAGCATGCATATGAGTTGTAACTGACTCAAAGGCACCTAAAAACAACAACAACAACAAAATACCTAGAAAAAAAAAAAAAGGACGTTAAAAACACTCATTATATTCTAATATGACAACCTGTTGTAGCATTTTATCTATTCAATGACTTATTTCTGTTCTTAATGAAATAAAATTATTTCTTGTTTTTAGTCATTTATAATTTGGGAACCCTGTCATATTCCAGAGTTCTGGAAGTTTTGATTTAGTCTGGTGGGTTACAAATGCAAGTATCCATCCTTTTCATAAGTCCAGTATAGTTCACCCTTTGTTGGAACTTTGTCATGTATTTCAATACAACAGGGCACTTCAGTAGAGCAGAAAGCTTATCTATAGATGATGAAACTTAATATGACTATGATTAATTTTTAGTAACATTTTTAAAAGTGCAAAATTTGATGGGAATTATGTACTAATGCAAAGTCAAATGCAGTTAATTAAAATTTAGAAGGAATGCTAGATAAAATACTTTCAAAAATCTATGATTAACTTTTTTAGAAAGCTTGAGATATAGTACTATATTACTAAAGTGTTAATATTTGAATTAAACTTGTAGATAAGCAGTGGGATTAAAAAGAAATAGAGTTTTGGTTAAGTTGGCAATTAAAATAACTAAAATTTGAAAACATTTAGTAAAAAAAGTTTTTTTGCTTGAATCTTTAGTGCTTTGTTGAAAAATAATGTGAGTTTTAGTTTCTTAAAAAGTGCATGTGGCTTGGCAAAATCTAATCTACCCTTCAAAGTCCGATCATTTAAAGAATGAATTAAACCAGTAATTAAAAATTAAAAGAACATCTTATTATTTCTGTGTCAAGAAACCCTTTCCTTAGTTTTATTCTGTTAACATTAAAGCTTGTTAAAATATTTTAAACTGAACTATTACATTTTAGTCAGAAGGGTAAAACTGATTAAGGTAGATAACTTTTTAAACTGAATTTTTGACATTATTTTCATTGCATGGCCAAAAATATGATCTTTAAATGAAAAAAAAAAAAAAAAGAATAGCAGTTTTCAGATGCATTTTTTTCCTCTGTAATGTAAAATCTTACAAATGTTAAATTATATTAAATACTTGTTAACTTAATTCAATATTAGTAATATTGGGAGCCATTAACAACATTAACAAGTTTCCTTAAAGATCTTGAAACTACTTATATACTAAAAAGTAAAAGTTTGTTTAAATATCTCAAAGTTTTCTTTAAACTTTTACTTAAAATCTATTGAAGTCTGCTGCCAATAGTCTATTGACATTCATGGGGATTTCCTGGAGTAAAACTGGGTTATTCTTTAGAACAATTCTATGGGAATAAGCAGTCCATGGGAGCAAACAGACTTTTACTTTTGCAGAGGATCTGGTGGGTTCTAACTGTCGACTGGACTGTGCAGTGAACAGCCCAATGCTCAATACAGGGAGTCACCAAGACTCTTTCCATTCTAAATTGGGAGGAATTTTTCTATTCTTTTCTAAAAGTTATCTCTGGTCCATGTAAATTCAGACTGACTATCTCTGCTATGCATAGAAACATTGTCAGATATATGACTGGAAGGTGGGAGGGCACTCAGAAAGCGATTGTGGAAAAAAATGCCT
>NW_006408726.1:932310-937187 GCF_000296735.1 Chrysochloris asiatica
CCCTTTTAGTGTGGATATCTTTTCTTAAGCTTTTACAATAATGGTTTTATGCAATATTTATCCTTTGTAACTAACTAATTTCACTCAGCATAATATCCTCAAGGTTCATCTATATTATGCATTGCTTTGCAGCTTCCTTTTTATTCTTCAAGGTAGCAAAATATTCCATTATGTGTGTATACCAATGTTTGTTTATCCATTCTTCCATTCATGGGCACTTAGGCTGTCTCCATCTTTTCATGTGGTAACTTTTTGTAAGGCATAGGGAACAAGGGATTTCTTTCTACAACCATGTCTGATGACAACAATATGTCATATGGTCATACTGGACCTACAGACAGCAAAAGCAGAAATACTGCAAATAGGAAGTTTGATAATTTCTCTGCTTTCATGGTATGACATAACAATCAAGCAATCAGTTGCAGGTGTGTACAGGAATGGTCCTGTGAGGGCTGACTGGGGAATGTGACTTGAAACCCACTTTTAAATATACTCTGCTTCTAATTCTGGCAGTTCAACTGTTAGAGATGCAAGAGGTAATGAAGAAAATTAGTATGTGCACACTAATCTGGACACAAGATGGAACTAAACTCTGCCTGCTGGAGTTGTTCATATGCAAAAAAGCCTTCAAATTTCATGCTCTACATCATTCCTTCTTCTTGGTTAGAGATTGATGGCAATCATACTGATAACCAAAACTGGGATGTCTCTGGGTTCCTAGATTTTGGCTTATGGCAAGCTCTGGAAAATCATAGTGATCTTTCTACCAAATACCATCTGGTTCTTTGCCAGGGCTTCAAATATTAGTGATGCCACCATTAGGCTTATCATAGAGCTTAACAGAGTAAAATGCACATCACCTTGGTCAGAGCCTTCTCTTTCTCTCTAAACACACTGACAGCAAAGGTCTACTATAAGCAAAATTCAATTTTTAAAATACCATCATTATTCATGACAATGACTTAACCCATATGGCTTTCTGCAAAGGTAGCATATTTGTTTTGTGAGAAATTACTTAAGTAAATTTTATATAATATTCCATATTTCAATAGTAATAGCATTATTAATCTAGCTAGACAGTACAAATTTAGAAATACTAATGAAATATACATAAAGGAAAACTTTGTGATTAAGACACATGGAAAGGTTCACTTATAAAAAGTAATTAAACTTAAATTATTGAACAAAGCTATCAAGAAGAACAATGAGGATCAGTCATAAGGCAATTATTTTAAATAATACTGATTTACTAAAACAGACTATTTGTCTATAGAAACCTAAGACATACAGTACATTAGTGTAATAGTTAAGGTTTTGTGTCAACTTGACTGGGCCAGGATTCCCAGTGGTTTAGCAGTTGAGATATGGTTAACCACATGGTGAGATATAACTCAGTGTAGTTAACTCTGTGATGATTGGCTATGAGCAGCCAAACAACTGAGAGGATGTTTCCTTGGGGATGTGGCCTACTTTCAAATATAATGGACACTCAGGTAAATCTTACTTTCTTTTCTTCTGGGTCTGCATCTTGCATCTGGCTCCTACTTCAACCTCTCCTTGTTGAACTTAAGCCAGTGGTCTGCTTTATCATATGCCTTACTGCCTGTAGGACTGGCCTCCCTGCCTGCCTGTCTGTTAGCCTTTTTGCCTGCCAGACCTGCCTGCTGGCCTTCTGGACCTATCTGCTGATCTTGGTTCATCTGACTCAGACTTGGAACTCACCCATCTCTGCAATTGTGAGCCATGTTCTGGATATAAACTTCTCTTTATATATATACATACATAAGTTTCACTGATTTTGTTTCTTAGAAAATCCAGCATAAGACAAATAGTAAAGAATATAAAAATAGATATTAAATATAAAAATTTTACCAGTTCATAAACTCAATGTGCCATGGTAAGACAACCTCAAAAGCAACAGATATTTGAATGAAGCCTAATGAACTCGAAGTCCCAGATGATGGGAATAGTCATTTTCTGCTTCTGCCCACTAGGGCACTTCAAGTCTAAGAGAGCAATTTGGTACCTTAAGTCTGTGAAAAATGTGTTTATAGTTACAGACAGAAAATTTGGTAAATTTCAGCAGTGTTCTGATTGAATTTTTCTGATGTCTCTTCCAGTATACAACGTTTTGGATGAGATCAGGTAATCTTGGGAATCATTTGTTTTCCCCTATGAAAGATGTTCTTTTTTTTTAAGAATAAATCTAGAATTCCATTAAACAACCATGTAACATAGGGTGACTCTTAACCAACAATCGTGTACTTAAAACATCTCACGTGTTCTTCCTGTGGGCAAACTGGTCTTCCTTTCTAACAGTTATGAGCCAGCTTTTCAGAATCAGGCAAAATGACCCTAAAACATAATTTTGTAGGAGCTCTGGTAGCGTAGTGGTTACGAATCGGGCAGTGAACCTTAAGGTCAGCGGTTCGAAACTACCAGCTGCTCTGCGGGAGAAAGATGAGGCATTCTACTCCCGTAAAGATTTACACCCTCAGAAACCCTGTGCAGGGTCGCTATGGGTCGGAACCTACTCGACAGCACATAACAACAACCCCACACATCATTGTGCCTATCTGATCATAAATTTCTGTAGAAAATTTTTGATCACTATAACTGTAGAGAAAGACTATATTGGAGGAACTAATTTGACTCCTGAAAAATCAACTGGAACTAAGGTTGGGCATCTTGAAGACCTGGATACAAAATTTGTAATAAGGAGCTGACAGTGTGATAATGATCAATTTAATAACATTGTTTTATAAACTAAACAAAATAATTACTGATATTTTTCTAACTTTAACCATTCAAAGTTGATTTACTTTTATTAGTCTGTTACTCTAAACAGACTGAATTCTAGAGTGAGATGTTTAGAGCTAACATTAGTTTCAGTAGGTTATAATTAAAATTAAAATGGCTTTTAGGCATTGATTTATTTTAACATTTAAGGTTTAAAAGGAGTCATTGTGATTGTTGTTAAGTGTCCTCAAGTTGGTTCTGACTCAGTGACCCTATAAAGGGTTTTCAAGGAGCAACTGGTGGGTTTGAGCCACTAACCTTGAGCAGTCCAATGATTATCCTACAGCACCATACCAAGACTTCTTAATAAGAGTAGAGCAGAAATGTTAACAGTTAATTACACAATTAACTTAGTCAGTTGTGTAAAGTAACAATAAAACTATAATTTGATTTACTGCTACTGCTGTGTGCTGTTAGGCTATTCTGACTCATTGTGACCTTGTATAGACTTTCTGATGCTGTAAATCTTTATGGGAGCAGAAAGCCTCATCTTTCTCCTATAGAGCAACTTGTTGATTTGAACTGCTGACCTTTCTATTAGAGACCTAATGCACAAACCACTATGCTACCAGGACCCTTTAAAAAAGCATCTAAAATAACAATAAATACTATGAGGCATTGTTTATACCAAATCACTACATGTTGTTATTCAATGCCATCAAGCCAGTTCTAAAACATAGCATCCATATGCACAATAATAAAAGTAAAAACACTGCCAATTCCTGCTCCATCCTCACAATTGTTAAGTTTCATCCCATTGTTGCTACCATTGTGTCAATCCATCTTGTTGGGGGATTTTCTCTTTTTTACTGACCTTTAACTTTTCCAAGCGTGATGTCATTCTCCAGAGACTGGCTGCTTCTGTTAAATGTCCAAAGCATGTGAGATTATCTCCCCATCCTTGCTTCAATGGAACATTCTGCTGTGCATTTTCCAAGACAGATTATTTGGTCTCTTGGCAGTCATTGGTACCTTAAATAATCTTCACTAACTCCATAATTCAAATGCATTGATTTTTCTACAGTCTTCCTTTCATTGTCCAACTTTCACATGTACATGAGGCAATTGAAAATACCATGGCTTATGTAAGGCATACCACAGTCCTCAAACTGACATCTTTGCTCTTGGACTCTTGAGTAGCAGTTTTGCCTAATACAATATGGCATTTAATTTTTTGACTGCTTCTCAAATGAGCATTGATTATGAAGCCAAGCAAATTGAAGTCTTTGACAACTTTAAACTTGTCTCCATTCATCATATTATTTATTGATCAAGTTGTGAGGATTTTTCTTTTCTTTACATTGAAGTACAATCCATACTGGAAACTAGTTTTTGATCATTATCAGTATTTCAAGTTCTCTTTGCTTTCATAAAAGAAGGCTATGTCTTCTACATATCACACATTTCTACTGGCTTTTCCTCTAATCCTGATGTCATGTTCTTCTTCATATAATCAACCTTCTCATATTATTTGTTCAGCATACAGATTGAATAAGTATGATGAGAGAATATAACCCTAGCATACATCATTCCTGATTTTAAATATTCAATATTCACTTGTCCTTTTCAAGTGACTGCTTCTTGGTCTGTGTAGCATTTCTTCATGACCACAATTAAGTGTTCTGGAATATCCATTCTTCACAGTATAATCTGCAATGTGTTATGATCCAAGCAGAGAAATGACTTTTCATACTCAATAAAGTACATGTAAGCATCTTTCTGACACTCTCCGCTTTTGTCAAAGACCCATCTGATGTCAGCAATGGTATCCCTGGTTCCATGTCCTTTTCTAAATCTGGCTTCAATTTCTGACAGCTCTCTGTTGATGTGCTACTGCAATATTTTTAAAATTATCTTCAGAAAAATTTTACTTGCATGTGATATTAATGATATTGTTAGATGATTTCTGCATTCTGTTGGGTCACCTTTCTTGGGAATGGTCACAAATATGAATTTCTTCCAACCCACGTAACTGTCTTCTAAATTTCTTGAAACATTTTATGATCATGATTCTGAATTCTTTCTCAGGCATTTCCAAGGCCTGCCCTCCATCCATTATGGATTCCAGGTCTACTTCT